>NC_141056.1:10494916-10547416 GCF_041138505.1 Cibotium barometz | reverse complement strand
CATACATACATATATATGTGTGTGTGTGTGTGTACATACATACATACATATATATATGTATGTATGTATGTACACACACACACACATATGTATGTATGTATATGTATATATATGTTTGTGTATGTATGTATGTATGTATATACGTATAGATATTATGCATACATATATATACATACACACACACACACACACACACACACATGTATGTATGCATATACGTATATATACAAGTACATATCACACACACACACACATTTCGTTAAAAATTTTCCCCTGAAAAATCCCCCGTCCCACTCACAAGAATTCGGGCTCCCATATCCGACTGAAGATGCTCAACTGAAGATGCTCAAAAAGATAATGACAAGTTTCAATCGGCTAATAGGAGTAGGAAGGGCTTTAGACAAAACCCCAAGTAGGCCACAAACTAGGGGTAGAAACTAGAACATGTTCACCCCTCTTCTTGTTGGTGTAACAAACCCTTCTCAGCCCCCACGGGATGAAGATATTAGATCATCTGATGGAGAAGAATATGTTCAGGAGTCCCAATTTAATGCTTCCAATAGACTAGAAAGAGAGATTGACAAAATGGACTTTAGTGATGACTCACCCCTAACAGCCTTTAACCCGGAGGAGGAGAGACTCCTGAGTTTTGAAGACAAAGGTAAGAACAGTACAAAATTTGCGATATCCCTAATACATAATTAGGATGATAGTCATCCTTCATTTGTGTGGCCTCATCCTATCCCAAGTCCAGCACTTCGTCATCATCAGGACCTCTCCCCCACAAAAAGAAGAATCTCCAAAGTAGGGTTCAATATTGATTCTCCAATCACAAAAGAAAAAGTGGCCTTGACTACGAATGTGCACATCCCCAATATACAAAGGAAATGATGTTTAAGTCCATTATTGCCTTCAATGTTAAGGGAATCAAAGACCCCCTTAAAAAGCATCCAAGATAAAAAATAGCTTTTTCAAGAACAATTATCTATAGATTGCCTCTGTCTCCAAGAGCTAAAGGCTTCTAGTCCTAACCTTAAGTCCAATCTCGAGAAGGTTTCTAAGGATCTTATTTGGTTACACTGACCATAGTCAAGGCAATGGTGGTGACACCTGCCTTGGGAATCCACAAGAGATGGAATATGTGCATTAAGGGAAATGTGGTTGACTCCTCTAATAAATGGATTGCTCTCAGGATGGAAACAGATTCTCCTTTAATTTTAGTCTCTTTGTATGCCTCTGTTCTAGCTAGCAAAGCCATCTCTATAGTATTCTCTTCTTCAGTTTGACCATCCTCTCATCCTTGTGGGGGATTTCAACATGGTTGAAATCTAGCAAGATAAACTATTTGGCCTTGCTCTAACTCTCAAGGATCAAGAATGTCAGGATTGGTTAACCTGTAAGGGATTTCATGACCTGATAGATATAGCAAAAAACCCAGAGTTCACATGGTTAAATGGTAGAGCTGACTCTCACTTGAGGAAAGCTAGGTTGGATAGGTGCTATCTTAATGGCTCTATTTCCAAGGACTTCAGTAGTTCAACTATTAGAGTCCTCAGGTCTACTCACATCTCAGATCACCAGCCTATTCATATTTTAATTCAAAAATCTGGAGCTCAGTCCAAAGCTGGATGGTTTCGTGCGCTAACCCATCCCTATTTCACCTCCCTATTGTACAAGGAGAAGTGCAGGATATCTTTTACAAGGCCTTTCACTCTCAGATTTCACTTGCTCAAGCCTCGTCCCAAGCAGTCACGCAAACTCAACATTTTCTTAGGAAAATCAGACTACAGAGGGATAGATATAGGTCAGCAAGGAAGAAGACCAGACTCAAAAAACTGGAGAAAGAGGTTAATGAAGGGAAGATTGACCAACAAAAACGTTATCTCACAATGAAGGCTATTCTAAGAAAAGAGGAAGACATAAAAAACGCTCGATCTCAACTCTTCTTAAGAGAATCATGGGCAAGGAAAGGAGATAGACCCAATAAAGAAACTTTCAAAAGCCTCAAGAGAAAGAAAGAAAAAGATACTATCCCTATGCTAAGAGATAGTCTAGGAATCTTTGCACTTCAACAGAGAAGAATCTGCCAATTGTCCACTCTCACTTTGTGAACATCGTCAGCTTCCCAAATCTACTGCAAAACAAGAAGCATGTGCCAAAATAGCAAGATGTAGGAGCAAAACTTTTCCTCCTCCTCTGGCTACCTTATTTGAAAGGGATTTAAGTGTGGATGAACTTGAAATAGCCATAGACTCTCTCAAAAATGGAAAGAGCCGTGGACTCAATGGTCTTCCTAGTGAATTTTTCAAATGTTTCAAATAGTTTTTAATTCTTTATCTAATGCTAGAATATGATGGAATCCCTTTCCTTTAGTGCCTCGATAAGTTAACAAAGGTGTAATCAAGCTAATATGTACACAAAAGAGGTCCCAAAGAACATATCAGTAAAACTGGAGGTGGATCAAAAGTGAACAAAAAGGCTTTGTAAGATTCCTCCCTCTAGCTTTTGAGGTAAAAAGGTATAAGAACCGCCCCTTCTATTCTTGTAATTAGTCCCCTCTGTGAAATAGAAGAAAGATCTTGTTTTACCCTGTGGATCAAAAGTGAACAAAAAGGCTTTGTACGATTCCTCCCTCCAACTTTTGAGGTAAAAAGGTGTAAGAACCGCCCCTTCTATTCTTGTAATTATTCCCCTCTTTGAAATAGAAGAAAGATCTTGTTTTACCCTGTTTTGGCCTAGAGAGAGAAAATATCTAGAGAGAGATAATCCAAAATTGAGATATCTTTGGATATAAAAGTCCTCCTAGTGTCTAAAATGGATTCCCCTAAAACAAAAGTTCAAAATGAACTTTCCAATATGCATTAAGAATTAATTGAAAATGGTATAAGGAACCTTAGCCCTAGGGGTCTACATTTTCAAAAAAATTTGAATTATGATCCAATTAAGGTTCCAATGGGCCAATTGGATTAATCCATGTGTTGGGATGAGATAAATCTAAAAGAATAAAAGAAAATTCTTAAAAATGAGTAAATACTCATAAGTTGACTAAGTACAAGGTTTATTAGTTTAAAATTATGAGATATTACTAAAAAAATGAGATATTTAAAAATAATGATGCAATTTTGACACCTTGGTAAGGAAAGGGGGACTCTTGAGGTAGACACCTCTTTCACATGTGTGGAAGGGTTTTTAATTCAAAAAAATTGTGATATTTTTATTTCTCCTCTCTTGGATCAAACCAAATCAAAAAGGGAGCCAAATTGGTCCAAATCTTGCCAAATTGAGTCAAACTAAACTTCAAAAATTCTAGAACCCAGTTGGACTTGGTTAATGGCCTTCCTCACCTATAAATAGACCCGCAGTCATTTGTAAAAAATATTGGAGCTATACCATGCTAGTATAATATTAAAATAATCATATTTTCTATTATCCTTTAAATTTTTCTCTCTTGGAAGCTTGGAGCTCTCTCTCTCTACAACAACTCTTGGATTTGCTCTTCTCCTCTTGTGGTGGACCAACTGATTGGTCAGGGGCTTCACTGCAATTAGAGAATCAAGCCAAACCTAGAGGTAAAATCAATTTTTATGTTTTCTCAATAACTTTCTTCTTCTCAATCCCTCTCAAGCTTGAAAAGCTTTCTAAATAATTTTTTTAATTCAAATCAAGATTTCTCTTAAAGTCTTAATATTTAATTAAGAGAAAGTTAATCTTTACGCTTATTTGTAATGCTTACTTTAAGTAAATCTCTCTCTCTAAAAGAATAGCCATCTTTATGGCTAAATCCCTTGAAAAAGGATGTTTCTCAATGATAGTCTCTTAATTCAAAGCTAAACTCTAGGCTTGATAAGCTAGAGATTAAGAAAATGATATTTTTATGATTTTGTGTCAACAAAATAATAGTTATTCTTTTAGATTATTTCTAAGTAGTTAAAAAACTACTTTGATTGATTCTAAATGAGAAATAGATTATCCTATCAATTTGAGAAAAGAGAAATAATGGAATTAGCTTAATCTAGTGAGATAATCATAATTAATTTTATGATTATGGTTAAAATTATGATTTAAATTCATAGTTTGACTTTAAGCATAAAAGAAGAACTACTATCATATTTTCATTACAAGCTTTTATTCTTTAGAAAAAAAATTAAGAATTATCAGTAATAGCAGTGAAGCTATGGCAAAAAATTTAGAAAATAATTCATATCTTATTTTTATGCATAATGCTAAAAGAGGACCTTCTATCATATTCTAGGATTGGACATCCTATGCAAAAAGAATGGTTTTTATCATATTCATGAGAAATAATTTTTTTATAATTATGCATAATTAATTGATTATGAGAAAAGAGTAAATTTTGGTAAATTTATTTTTATGCAAAAAGAGAAATTTCCATGATATTTGAGATCCAAGTAATTAAATGGTAAAAGAGAAAAATTTGGCATAGTTCAAATTATGAGTATTGATCAAAAATAAAATTTTGAGCATTATTAATTTTATTGAGAAATATAGGTAGAATTGATTTTTGTAAATGCCATGAATCTTTTACTCGAAAAGAAGAATATTAAATATATTTTAATTGAGAAATTTGAGAAAGAATATGAAAATATCCATCGAGAAAACTTGGATAATTCTTATTCAGAAAAAGGAATCTAGAATCCCTGGGAGGAGGATCGAGGATCCAATGAGTAAACTCAAGTTTAGAATTAGTTCTCAATCATTAATGAAGCTTGAGGAATGTAAATGAATGTAATGAGATATGGATGAGATGTGATGTGATGTAAATGGATGTGGATGTGAATATGATAAGATGTGAATGTGATGTGAGGAGATGTGAGTGGATGTGATGAGATGTGATGCTATGTGAATGGGTGTGATGAAAAGTAAACGGATGAGAATGAGATGTGAAGTGATAGATGTGCATGTGAATGAATGGATAGATGTGGATAGATGTGAATGTGAATGAATGGATGGATGTGGATGAATGGATGGATGTGGATGAATGTGATGAGATGTGAATAAATGTGATGAGATATGGACGTGATGTAATGTGGATGGAATGTATGTGATGTGATGTGGATGCAATGAAAGTGATGGGTGTGATGGGATGATATGAATGGGTGTGATGGACGTGAATGGGTGTGATGAGATATGAATGAATGTGATGAGATGTGATGAGATGTGAATGGATGCGATGAGATATGAATGGATGTGAATGTGATATGATGATATCTGAATGAATGAGGTGAGATGCGGGTGAGTTGTGAATGCGACGTAATGAGATGAGAATGGATGTGAATGTGATATGATGATATCTGAATGAATGTGGTGACATGCGGGTGAGATGTGAATGTGACGTAATGAGATGAGAATGGATGTGATGTGATGTGGATTTGGGTAGATATGAATGGATGTGATGTGGATCTGAATGGATGTGATGTGATGTGAATATGATATGATGAGATATAAATGGATGTGATGAGATGTGAATGGATGAGATGTGATGTGGATGGATCTGATGTGATGAGATGTGGATTTGAATGAATATAAATGGATGAGATGTAAGGTGGATGAATGTGATGTGATGTGGATCTAGGTAGATGTGAATGGATGAGATGTGATATGAATGGATGTGATGTAATGTGATGTGGATATGGGTAGATGTAAATGGATGTGATGAGATGTGATGAGAATGGATGTGATGTGGATCTCAATGGATGTGATGTGATATGAATATGATATGATGAGATGTAAATGGATGTGATGAGATGTGAATGGATGTGATGTGATATGAATATGATATGATGAGATGTAAATGGATGTGATGAGATGTGAATGGATGTGATGTGGATCTCAATGGATGTGATGTGATATGAATATGATATGATGAGATGTAAATGGATGTGATGAGATGTGAATGGATGAGATGTGATGTGGATGGATCTGATGTGATGAGATGTGGATTTGAATGAATATAAATGGATGAGATGTAAGGTGGATGAATGTGATGTGATGTGGATCTAGGTAGATGTGAATGGATGAGATGTGATGAGGATGGATGTGACGTGATGTGATGAGGATCTGAATAGATGTAAATGGATATGATGAGATGTGATGTGGATAGATGTGATGAGATATAATATGATGTGATTGGATGAGAATGGATGAGATGTAATATGATGTGATTGGATGAGAATGGATGAAGGATGATGGGAATAGATATGACTGAATGAGGAATAAGCAAAGTGAATTGATTTAGAAGAATGCGGAATAACGAGAAATGATGTGGAACAAAGTGGAAAGATAAGAGTTCGTTAGAAACTGTATTTATGACCTGTTTTTAAATGATTGTTTTATGTCAAGAATGATGGGGAAACATTTTGACCATCTTGTGAATGAGGTCGTGGAGACCTAAGTGATAAAGTTGCAACAACTGATGGAGAGTCAATGGAGGTAAGGTTGGCCGAGGTCTTGACCAGCCTCGGTGAGCTTCCACTACGGTGGATGAGGGACCAAAGAAGCGGCCTCCTATGAGTGAAGTGCTAGGTAACCTGCAAAGGAGCCTAGAGGGTGCTGACCATACGGTGCTCGGGCTCTGGGTTTTGGATCGTTGAAGATACCCACGTGTACATCGAGGAAGAAAATAGAACAAGGTGTTAGAGTTATTTTCTAAACTCGGGCATAGATCTGGTTGATTAGCCTTGCTGGTCTTCAACGGATGAGTCCATGGCTCTTTATGTAGATCTGTTGGTTGATCTTGCTGACCTTCAACGAAGAGTCCATCTGGATCTTTCTTATGTGATTATATTTTCAGGTACTATGAGCTAAGAACTATCAAAAAGGCCCCTGAGTGAACAGGTGGTGAGCGTTCTAGTTGCCAATGATGCCATAGGTACACTGGGGAAGAAATGAATGTAATACTTGATTATATTTCCAGGTACTATGAGCTAGGAACTATCGAAAAGGCCCCTGAGTGAGTAGGTGGTGAGCGTTCTGGTTGCCAATGATGTCATAGGTATACTAATGAATGAATGATTAAAAATTAGAATTCAAGCTAGATATTTTGGAGGATTCTGATCAGTGATACTATGGTTTCATTAAAAGATTATTTTAAAGACAGCTAAATCTGTGAAAAATGTAATTTCATATTAGGTGTGTAAGTGGTGTGACTATCTTGAACTTTGCTTGAAGTGTTGGCTAGGGGACCTAGGAACTCTTTTCCCTGGTGCCTGGAGCAAAACATAACCAAATTCCTAAATGGATCCTATTACTACAGTGGTTGGGCAATTGGCTAACCCATGGGATTGGATAGGGTTAGGCTGGATCCCTAAAATGAGACTCAATTCTGTTAAATTACGATAGTTGAAGTAAATCTCGAATAACCCTTATTTTATGAAAAAGAATCAACGGCTATGCCTCTTGATGAGGAAAAAAGCGTTGGACTCTATGATCCAAGTGCAAGTCTCGTCCTTGATCTGACCATGAGACTTACGGGTTCGCGGTCGGATCAGTTTGGTTAGTGAAGACCTTGACTACGTTAGAATAAAATATCCTGGAGGAATTGCCTATGTCTGCTGGTGGGCGAGGGAAGTTTTTCCAAGTTCAGTTTTGGAAGAACCAAGGGATTAGTCTCTTGTTCAGATATCCGTGGTGGGCGAGGCCCCAAGTGAGAGGCTCTGCCCTACACAAGAAGTGCTACTTCCACTACTAGCACCCCAGAATTCATTGCGTGGAGGGAGCAAGGATCTTCAAGATTGAATTTCATAAAGCATATGATAGATTAGAATAGGATTTTGTATTGCAGTCCCTATAGAATATGGGCATTGTTCCAAGGTTTATTGAAGCTATTCACACCCTGTTCGGGAACGTCAGTGCGAGAGTGACAGTAAATGGTCAAATCCCCCCCCCATTTGCACTACAAAGATCCATTAGTAGGGATGTCCACTGGCACCTCTTTTATTTGCCATTGTTGCCGATGCTCTTAGCTAGATTGTCGACAAGGCTATTCTCAGGAAACAAAGACTTAGAGGGATAAATCTCCCAGGAGTTTAAAAACAATTATGCCTACAATAGTTTGCAGATGATACCAACAATCTAATTCACAATGACCCCCAATCTATAGAGGCATTTTGGGACTGCCTTCAAACTTTTTGTCTAGCTTCTAGCTCTATCATAAATCATTCTAAAACAGGGATTAGAACTCTTCTTCAAGGGCCTTATCAATGGCTCCTTGAACAAGGGTGTTAAATTATCCCGGATGGCAAGATATTCAAATTACTAGGTATCCCATTAGATTGGGAGTGATGGCTTTGGGCCATGGAAAAAGTCAAAATGCATTTTGCCAAATGGAAAGGTATGAAAGTCACTCTGGCATGCAGGATAGTGGTTCTAAAACATATCTTGATCCCTGCTACTGTTTTCTTTCTCTCCTATTAGCGACCTTCTCAGGCTGAGATCAAGCCCCTAGAGTCCATGTGTAGAAATTTCCCATGGGAAGGTGATGCTGATACTCTCAAAATACCCAAGGTATCTTGGAAATACTCTACATTGCCAAAGGAAAAAAAGTGGCCTGAGAATTCTGGATATAACTAAACTAGCCCCCGATAGAATGGCAAGGAAATGGGTGGTCAGAAGCCTACTATTCCCCAATCAAGACTGGCCGGCCTAACTCCTCCACAGGGACTCTACCTTGTTTACTATCCCAGGGGTGCCATAGATGGAAGAATATTTCTTCTCTTGTGTTGTTCTTTACTAAGGTCCCCATCAAGCCAAAGGGTAGCATGCTTATTAAAAGGATATGGTCATCTTGGAATAAATTAAAGGAGAATATTACTCTCAACAAAGGCCTAAAGTGGGCACTTATCACAAGGATTCCATATGGTTCTCTATGGTATGTCAAGACTACATCCCCCAACCCCTATACAGATCAGGCGTAGAAGCTCTCCAAGAAAGGTCTTTCTACCTATGGAGACGTATGGGACTTTAAAGCCAGTGATGGTTGGCTAACTTGTGCTGAGCTCAAAGAAAAATTTAGGCTTAATGAAGAGCAACCTGCTCATACAAAAGATGTCCATCTCGCAAAACCAAGAGAAACAGTTTATCCAACTGAAAGGTCCTCTTCTTCTCAAAACGTTTGTTTGGGCTAGACAAGATAGTCTGCTTCCGATCCCTATCATGTTCAGAAATCTTGAGCCCCGACTATACTCCAAACTGAACAAAAGATGGAACCTCAGTTGGAAAAGGAGGCAATGCGGATTCAAATTTACCAACATATGGTCCAAATATATTCCGCCTAAAATCTCTTTCTTGTTGTGGCTTAATTTACATCAGGCTTTGTGGACGAATGCTCATGCAACTGAACTTGGTTTGGACAATGGACTCTACTTTGGGTGTAGCTTTATGCTCACCTTATGATGGACTATATCCCACATCTCTTTATCTCCTGCCCAAGAATCGAACCTGCTTTGTGTCGTTTCCTTGTGTTTACCTCATTCACCCACAGGGCCTAGATTGGAAGGAGATTCTTCTTGGTGAAACTAATGGCTGTTCAACTAAAATTTGTAATATTACAAATCAGCATTTGTATGGAATGTATGGATTGGTAGAAATATGCATGTTTTTCAGAAAAAACAATTCAACATGGTTCAAGGGTTGAGGAACTCTTTGGTTTTGCAGATTCGGAGTGCTTTGAGGAATACCAAGGAATTGTTGCTTGTTGTTGCTGAAATAGAAGAACTCAATGATGTTTTCGTGGCTAGAATGGATGCAGACAGGGAGAATCTGATAGAAGAAGTCAGAGACATATTCAGCTGGATTACAAGAAAAGGGAAAATAATTGCTGCTTCTAGAAGGGATGAGGAACTCATGCATTACATTATGGACCTAGTTGAGGTCGAGGCTACTCTGTATAACTGATTCCTAGCTAAGCAGTTAAGCTTCTCCGTTTAAAAAAAGCTCTTTGTAATAAGTCTTGAATAGGCTTTACCTTTTCTAATACTACACTTTAAAGTTTTTCTGAAGATATGGTAGACTTAACTAACTAAAGGGTATCTAAGAACATAGATGTGAATATTTGATATGGTAAACATAACTAACTAAAGTCTTAGAACGAGCTTGCTCGCTTCTTACCCCGGCTCGAAAAACAGAACCAAAAATGTCTCTCTCTCAGTACATCGATGGGATGCGATTATAAGACTAAGACATCACAAAAACAGATTTAAGACTTTTATTACCTTGTCTTCCCTTCTTAGTCTGGCCCTCCCTCTTGCAGCTGTTGTCCCATAAGTGAGCTTCATATCGTCCAGTCCAACGATGCCTGGTTTGTGAAAAGTGGTGGTCATCAGAATATTAATGTTTCCATTGCAAATTTCAAGTTAATAATGTAACAAATTCTTTCTGGCTTGTGTTAATGATTATTAGCCTAATGTATATTGTGCAAGCTAGCAAATATAATTAACCCAATGCTGGAACATACTTAGTGACTCCACGGTAAATGGAAGTGCGTTGCCCAAATGTGTCTGTGGCCGCCTTTGTTGTAATTGCGGTCTCTTGATCACTGTTTGCATTCTTATCTGCACTAATTAAAGGGCCTTTCAGATCATTATTGGCGGTGGAACTGGCATTACTAATGCTGATCGTTGTATTAGGCTGTGAGAGTCGAGGATTAGACAGTGACAAAGTGTCGTGATAATTAGCGACACCCTCTTTCACAAATCTGCCGTAATTTAACTTATTGGAAGCATTATTAGCTGTAGCCTTAATCTTGCTAGTTGGATTCTGAGATCCGGACCATAGAGACGCTGCTGAATCCAATTCAAAGAATCTCATCTGTTCCTCGTCGTCTTCATCATTAAGCATTCTAAAAGACTGCATGCTTGAGCCCATCATCGATTGTAAAGATTGCTGCACATGATCAGCTGTCTCTGTAGATTTCATTGTTGATTCTAAAGAGCAATTAAGTGGTGTTGATTCTAAAGAGCGATCATTAAGAGAATTGCTTAATGCCATGCATTGGCGGGAAATTAGGCTTGATTTGATCATAATATTGCTCATAGGCTGCGTAGCTTTACTTGAATGAACCGATTGGCTTTCCTCGTTTGCAGAAATTTCTACTGATTTATTGAACTGAGGGGAATTGAGAGAAAATTCTAACCAGCTATTATTAATGGGGGGATGATCCATACGAAAATCTGAAGGAATTAATCTTAATTTCGCATCAAATGGTTTTCTCGTGTAGAATCTCTATTTGTAATGTTGGAACGCTGTACTTAGGTTGGGCCACTTTAGTAGCATAGATTAAGGAGTTAATATAAAGCAATTAATCTAGATTAGACTAATTGGGCCAGTAGTAAAGGAGATGAGTTGCTTGGTATGATGAGTAGTTTAATCCTAAGATTTATGAATATAAGAAATTCAGGTTATTAAGAGGACTAAAAATCAGAAAGGCTGTCTGCAGCCAGAATTAACTAGGACGTTGGTGGATTATGAGGGATTAAGGTTTGATTAGGAGGGGATTATCCAAGAACTTGCATGGAGCTGTTGCACCGGCAGGATGAAAAAAGTGCGCGGATCCAAGGAAAAAAGGGTGTTATTTCGAACTATTTTAATGTCATTTTAAAATGCTTCTTATTTCCGGGGTGACAAAAAGATGAGGATAGAATGGATGGTAAGTCAAGGCACGTTGCATGAAATCGGAGCGAGTGAATTAAAAATTTTGATAAAAATAATAATACAAATGATTATTACCCTATTTCCCAACCATATAAAACAACTATTTTTATCCATGCATTTCTTTATTTTCGAGGATATTTTCTACCCTTTATAAATAACATTTCTAGGCTTCAAAAAACAGCTGCTCTCTCTCTCTCTCTCTCTCTCTCTCTCTCTCTCTCTCTCTCTCTCTCTCTCCAACAAAAAAAAGGAATTTGTATTTTTTGTTTTTTTTCTTATGAGGAAAGATGACTACTTGAATTTTTTTTCTTATGAGGAAAGATGACTACTTGAATTTTTTGGATTTTGAGATATTTATTTTCCAATGGTTGGTGAAAATAAGGATATTGGGGGGATAATAAATAATTGGCTTTAGAAAGGGCTTGGGGGGGGGTAAGGATGGGAATTAGGATTTGGGGTTATTGATTTATAAAATGAGTTTTTATTTTTTAACGCGCATAAGCTAATGTAGAGTGCTTGGGGGAAATCGCTAGTTGGAATTGCCTCATGAATGGGGCAATGGCAAGTGGAGCTCCACCATGAAGGCAGGCCTAAACACTATATAGAATTTATAATAATTATAAATTAATGACATAATCCCACACATGGCACCATTTCAATTGAAGTCACCCACATCTAAATACCTATTGATTAATACCCTAAATTGCTTATTTCTTTCTCCTAATCACTCTAAACTCTCCACTTTCAGCACCTTAAACACCACCTCCTTGCACACCTACCTAAACATCCACTTAACCTCCCACCTTAGATACCTTATACAACACCAATCAGTGCCATTAGAGAATATACCACTTTCATTCAAATCATCGAGCATATTAAGTGCCATCAAACCTTGATTTCATATAGATTAAATCGTTATCTATTATTAATAATAAAAACTTAATTTACCACATACCATCTTTTGCATTTAGAGGGGGGTTCATATGTAAAAAATGAGATGGATCCAGGCCAACCAAGAAAATCATTCATTTGCCTTAAATGGATTTAAAGTTAATTCACACTCTAACACCAAAAGATGTTATGGACCAACAAAATTATTCATTTGCCTTAAATGGATTTAAAGTTAATTCAAACTCTAACACTAAAAGATGTTATGGACCAAGAAAATTATTCATTTGCTTTAAATGGATTTAAAGTTAATTCAAACTCTAACACCAAAAGATTTTATGGATTCTTATAGGTAATTAATTAATCCCCATATGATAAAAATGGTAATTTAATTGAATTTTAAAAAATCTTTACATGGCAATGTATACCATTTTTGCATAGTAATTTGGGACTTTTTTAGGTATCACCATCATGCAAGAAAGATACAAATTGCCATATAAAAATCCATGCGAAAAAGACCATGCAAAAACCCTAAATATTACCATGCAAAAAAAGATACATATTATCATGCAAGCATCGTAAATATTACCTATTGTTTTGTGGTGATTTCTATTTTATGCATGTATACATGTATGTACCAAGGTATTGAGAGGTAGAATTAACTCGGAAAACCAACCACCACCACCACCACCACCCCTCCCCGTGTGTGGAAAAAAAAACTTGACAAAACAAAAAAACAATGAACCACACACACCCTATACCTTTTTTCCCCAAGAAAACAAAAGTTGTTTGTTACAAAAGCAAGGCTAGATATGGATAAATAGATGCCCATGGTCCCCACCTAGGTGAGAAGTGGGATGTGCGAGGGATCCACCATGGGCGATCACGAGGGATCTTCCAACACTCACGAATCTTAATGTGTAATCAAGGTAGAGGAGCATAGAGGAGTTAATGAGAAAGTCAATGTACATATTGGGGCTTGGGTATAAAAATAGAGAGAAAGCGTAAATGAATCCATAATACTAAAGAAATTTTGTCAAGGTGTTAAAGCTTATCAAGGTAGAGGAGCATAGAGGAGTTAATGAGAAAGTCGATGTACATTTGGGCCTTGGGTAATTTTAAAAAAAAGAGAGAGGAAGTGCAAATGAATCCATAATACTAAAGACATGTGTTAAAGCTTAAACACTTTGACAAGCCAAATGTGGTCTTCCAAATAATGTGTAAATTCGTATTTCTTTGGGAAAACAAAACAAAATAACTTCATGCGTATCATTTTTTACTCCGAAACAAAGTTTCTAAGCATCAGTTTCCTAATATGAAAGAAGCAAGTAACTCGTGTGTCGTGTGACATACTTTTTTTCAAGGGGATGCATAAATGTGTGTGGAAACACCCTTGTAAATGGAGAATCATATGGAAATGTATATTTTGAACAAACACATCGCATTCCTTTAAATTTCACATATATGCATTCTCTTCTTAACACTCAGGCATTCAAAATGTGAATATGGACATGGAGCCTAAATAGTTTCACATTTTTGTATCCTCTTAACCTTTTTGATTAAGATAATGCAATTATTTTCACTTTGCTATATGGGGTCTTCCAAACTCCTCATGAGTTCGTTGTCCTTGGTAAGTTCTCTCTATTACCACCCTCCCTTCTTCATTACATGCAATGTATTTGTTATCAAGACCATAAATCCAAAATAGGTACATTGATCAAGGCAAAGTGCTTCACATGTTTAAGAAACCATTTTGAGAAATCATGATTCAAGTACCCTTATAATTTGTGTTGTTTTTTCCTTTACAAGGTACCATGCTTTCTTGAAAAATCTTTTAAATGATGACCTTCACATGTCAAGGGTTAGGTAAGTTCAATATATAGGAATTTCACTAGGTGTATTGCCCTTTTGCAAAGGATAGATGACTTCCTCATTCTTTGACGGCACATGTTTATTTTTTTGGCTTTTTGTATAATCCACGATTATCAGAATACTTTGATGTGGATTTAGGCCTGTTCAGGGGGAAGAGACCATTGAGCATATTACTATTAACATTCATAGCAGGCCACCTAATATCCATGTGCATTTGTGCGCCATCCACCCCACAGCCCGACCAGGATGACCGCTCTGGCAGTACCCCCGAACACAAGTTGACAAGTTGGTTGTCAAGCTTTCAGAATCTGATGGATTTGAAGATGTCAATGTGGAAGCTTCGAGTTCCCAACAACAACAAACTGCACAAAGTCAAGCTTCAACCTCGCAACAACAGCAGCAAGCTTTTGTTCCAAAAGAGCAAGCTTCCCATCCCCAAGAGAAACCACCCCAAGAGCATCCGGAAGAGCAACCAACCCAAGAGCGTCTAGAAGAGCAACCAACCCAAAGAGCATCCGGAGAAGCAACCAACCCAAAGAGCATCCGGAAGAGCAACCAACCCAAGAGCATCCCGAAGAGCAAGCACCCCTCAACGACAAGCTTCACCGCCCCAACAATAAGAATCTTCCCACACCCAATAGCATGCTTCGTAGGAAAAAATAAGAACATGCTATCAATGTTTTAAACATCCAATAAGAAAATGTAGAATATTTGTCCTAGTTTCTATTTCTCTGAGAAATATAAAATGTTGTCATGATTGATGTAACCATATGCTATCAAAAATCCATTTATCTCTATGTGATGGTTGTTTGCACCACGAAAACTTGATTCCTTGTAATGTCTTTACATTGAATGGTCCTTTCTTTTCTCCTTGGTACCTATTTCCAAAAATCAAAGTAATGTATATAAGTAATAATAATTATGGCATAGTTTTGAAATGAATACTTTTTCGAGGTTAGATTGAGTAACATACCTTATGGTCATTGCACTTGCACACATAATCATCAAGCACTTGTAGGTCATCCTCATTTTCCAAGTCTATTCTCACTTGAGGCAATGAGATGTTTGACCTTATATTGAGTACTGTCAAGTGCTCATGTTCAAACCATATCTCTAATAACACCAATGGATTTTCAATGTCATCCTCCAAGTCCTGATCAATTGCTACAAGTTTTCCATTGACATAATGCCATCTCATATAATGAAAGGCCAAAATAAAATTATGGGAGCCAATCATATATTTACAAACAATATATTTCCTATGGATTTTGCAAGTAACTCCATTTAATTCTTTCACATCCCAATTTTGATCTAAGAAATCCAAACATTTCTCTCATTTATAGATAAATATTGATGATGTTTTTTTTACCTCTTCGTCATAAAAGAAGTCAACAAAAACATGCAATGGCATAAAGACAACGATTTTCACCTGACCATTTCTACATTTGGTCTTATACACCTCTGTACGTCTTGGTATATCTTTAAACTAAAGCACTCACTTGTTTCTGCTCTTGGTATTGGCCATTCTGGACTGTCGAATGAAGGCAGTGGTAATGCTTTCAAAGATCCATAACCTGTAACACTATGAGGTGCTGTGTAAATTTCATTACAAAAGAAAACTCCTCTCTCTACCAAAGACCTGCTTGATGTTTCTTTGTATAGCTGCTAATCACCAATAGATGCATGAAAAACATCAAAGATTCCCACAATACTATCTATAGGCTGCCAGTCAACCAAGTTTGAAGGATATATATCTATACAGACGAATACAAGAGAAGCATAAGCATAGAAATGAAACACATTACATAATGTAAAAACATTTACTTACAGTTTAAAGGATATATATCTATACAGACGAATACAAGAGAAGCATAAGTATAGAAATGAAACACATTACATAAACATAATGTAAAAACATTTACTTACAGTTTGGTCTATGGAGTGGGATTCCATTAGGCAAACTTTGCAGACGCAGTTCTAAGTGCATGTAGGGATGTTGTATAAGGACTTCCTTAATGCTCCTACCTGTGTCAGAGAGTTTGAAATCTTGAACTCTGCCTTTGTGTAAGTGTCGAGATGAACTCATTCTTTGTTTTTTTTCGCTTCCTCGTCTGCAACATAATCCAACTACCAATAGAAATTGTGGTAGGAATCCACCTTTGATTATCCATATCAAAACTGTTGTATACTATAATAGCTCTAGTAGAGAAGCAACAAGGACACCTAGGACGTGTGGTTTCCATAGAAGCAAATAGAAAATAAAAGCAAATGTAAGAAGATGGAAGAAGAGATAACCTCCAAAATGTGCAAAATTTTTAGAGAGAAATCCATTCATTAAATGAGCTAGGAACTTCGAAGAGAAGATTTCAAATTTTTAGAGGAAAAAAGCATTTTTATTAAATGAGTTGAACAAGGAAAATTTTTAGATTGAAAACCGTTCATTAAATGAGCTGAGATTTATTAAATGAGCTGACAACACTCTAATTTTCATATATATTAAAGAAATGACATTATAAAGTGTGGTCAAATGCATTTTGTATTTCTTTTAATAACAATATATTCATATAAAGAATATATAAAAAACGTCTAATTATCAAAAGTTCTGTTACGGTGGCTCTCTTCCTATAGGTCGAAAGCCTTTCTCTCTCTAGAGGAAAAAGGCCCAAAGTTGAGTCCAAAGTTTGCCTAATGAGACCTATTACGAAGGTGTCTTTCCCTCATTTCTATCACCTTCTCCACCACATATTGAATCATTCCCTCTTCATCCATAGGAGGCAACTCATCAATCACTTCCAATTGAGGTCCCACATACTTCTTCAAATGTGACACATGAAACACATTGTGGATCCTTGTGGTAGAAGTTAACAACAATTGGTAGGCAACCTCACCAATTCTTTTCAACACCTTCTTGTAAGGTCCATAAAAGCAATGAGTAAGCTTTATATTGGTGTCTCCCTTCAATGATCCATACCTTGACTTAGGGATTCTTTAAAAAACATAATCCCCTTCCTTGAACTCCACATGCTTCCTTGACTCATCGGCATATTGCTTCATTTGGTTTTGTGCCTTAGCCATGTTATCCTTTCACCTTTGCGATATTGCACACACCTTCTCAATCTCCACTTTGGCTTGAGGATTCACCTTTTTCTCATTGAATGCAATAGAAGGTACATGCACCTTATACCCGTACATGGCTTCAAATGGAGACATACGAATACTCATGTGATAGGTGTTGTTATGGCAAAATTCAGCTAAGTGCAGCCATCTATCCCATGAAGCTTGGGTGTCATAACAATAGTGTCTCAAATAGATTTCGAGCCACTTGTTCACCCTCTCGGTTTTGCCATCCATTTGTATGATAGGCCGTACTAGGTACGAGTGCAGTCCCCATGAAATCAAAGACACTCTCCAAAAATGGCTCATGAACTTGACATTACTATCACTTACCACTTGCTTAGGCATTCCATGCAACCTAAACACATGCTCATCCAATACAAGGGCCCAGATAAGAATGAAAAAAACCCTCTAACATCTCTAAACTAATCACTAAGTTTGATGGGTCTGGAGACCCCATACCACACTTAGAGATGTTTAATCAGATCCGCGAAGCCTCTCCGAAGCCTTCAACCATGTGGATGACCAAGTCAAGGTGAGTGCCTTTGGCCTCACCCTAGATGGCAAAGCCGGCCAATGGTTTAGGTCTTTGAAGACAAAATATAAGGCCACCTTTGAAGCCTTGAAAGAGGCCTTCAAGGTTGGATATTCTCATCGAGGAACCAGATGGAGTCTTGTTGAGCAGTTACACAATGTTAAACAAAAGGATGGTGAAACCATCCGAGATTACATCAACAGGGTAAGATATCTCCACTCCTGTTGTTGGTAGTGTGAGATAAGTTCTCTAACAAAAGGATTTATTGGGAGATTTCAAGAAGGCCTAGATGACGTGCCCCTAAACAATTCTTTGTATGCCTTGGCCCATCCCTCCTTTGAGCAATGCTATAGGAGTGCTATGGAAATCGAGGAAAACTTTAAGGCAATGCGTTACCACCCAAGAACTTCACAAGGGTACATCTGAAGTCTCATTCAAAACCACTAATACCAAATCTGAGGGGAAAAGCAAGGAGTCCACCTCGGGACAACAGGTCAAACAACCTGCTGCATTTATGTAGCAAATGACCCAACACTGGAGAACCAGCCAAGGCCAAGATCAAGTCGGTCAACCCCATCTCTACCGCAAGAGGGAGCTAGTATGGTGCGCGATTTGTCAAGCAAACCATACTAGCACAGAGTGTACTAGCACGGAGTGTCCACATCTTGCGACCCCATTCCACCCTCTATTGCACATACTGCCAAAGATGGAGCAATCATGAAATCACAAATTGCTATCAGCAAAGGACTACTCAAGCCCAAGCCCTACCTCAGTTCCAGCAAACCCAAGACAATCGCTGGCCTTGCCAAGCACCCGCACTTCATAACGCACCTCAACCAGGCCAGGAAGTGGCCCAAATAGGAATACTTAGGGTACCAAAGATGCCCTTACCACCCCTTGTACTCCCACCTCAACCCCCATTGCCACAAATCACACCTCTTTGTCAGTAGCTAACCCTGACGAAATTTTTTGAAGAAGGAGACGAGGGGGAAGTTGTTGAAGTACCTACTTATGAACCTCTAGAGCCAAACAATCCACCCTCCCAGATTTTAAGCCATTATGTGATGGAGGGCAACCAAATGTTCCTTGTGTACTTTTAGCCACCCCAATTTCATGGGGATGGGACATGAATACTATGACTAAAAGACCACCCATGCAATGTTACCACCCATTGCGCGCAGGACCTCACCAAGTAGCTGAGTCTCTAATTAGAAAAGGTATGGCAAGTACCTCTATAGGTGCTTCCGCATTAACCCCTTTATGCGTTGGGTGTGGGTGGGTGTGGGATAAACCACATGTATAAGGAATGTCCGCTAAGATCAGGGACAACAGGAAAAGCTCATGAAGCTAATCTTAGCACCAACATTAACTTTGCTGAGTGTAAGAGACAGTGTCATCCATATCGTCCCTCTAACAAAACAGACAGAGCGCCGCAACTCACGCTATAACAAAGGCATCGACCTCACAAAACTAGGGATACGCAAAGTTTTTATCTTCAAAGAATGTCCCGAAAAAACAACAACTAGACACTCGCGATAGGAAACCGCAAAAATTGGCAAAGGGGATAGCCAGGTAGTTATTAAAAGTGGTTCAGAAGATGGCACAACCACCCATGCATCAACATCTTCATCAGAAGAGGATCATATGCTACCTTTAGCCACCCATGCCAGGGAGCCAATTGACACTATCCAGCTCCCTAAAAAGGCTAGCCGAATACCCTAACCCCATCTAGGAAAAGGAAAGACTCTTGGCAGCCCAAGAATTGGTTAGGGACTGCTAAGAAGCTCAGATAGAAGATAAACCTCCAACTGTTTAACCATGGAATTATACCTTGGGGATGGATGGAAAGATGGCACAAAATACAGATTTTGATGAGGAAGTTTCGTGTAATGCTTCTATTAGAAATATTGTATGAGCAATTTTGTTGATATCATTCCGGGATCTTTGAAATCTGAAATCTAAGCTAAAGTTTGAGACCAACACGATAAAAAGATGGCACAATTTTTTGAATCCCACTGTGTCTTTTTGGTGATAATCGTGTCGTATTTCTATGATGAGGGCTCTCAGAGCAGCAAGAGAAATATTGTTTCTTTGAGGGTTCTGAAAAATATGAGCTCCAACACAACACGATGAAAAGATGGCCTGATTTTTCAAATCCCATGGTGCCTTTGGTGATAATCGCGTCATCCTTCTATATGAGCGGCAGAAAAATGTGAAAAAAAGGATCTCTACATGATATTTGTAGGTTTCGAACTTACATGTGTGGGTCGTGACCATATTGTCACGTGGTAGATATGCATCACATGCATGTGTGACCGTACTCTGAGAACACGTATTACCATACTGCCACGTGTTGCCCTATCACATTACACATGTGTGACCATATGGCCATGTATGATCATATGATGATGGATACTTTCTCTACCACATGTGACCATGGTGCCGTACCCCAATGACATTTTTTGAAGGTTATAAAAATTCATGTAGGTCATTTTATTACGTTTTATCTTGTCCCTCTACCAAGCCCAACAAAGCAACCACCTAGCCACCCTTGCCCTAAATTTTGCAAAGCACATAGAACAACAAAGCTACCCTTGCCCTAAATTTTGCATAGAAAGACGCCACACTTTGAGGTATCACAACTCTTCTCATTGACCATATTGCATCGTCCTTCCAGAACCCTCTATAGAGAGGCTCGCGTCGGCCTTCTCGGCTCTAGGTATCTTTCTAGCTCTAGGTATCTTCATAATATGGGTTGAAGTGATGAAGGGATACCGTTAGAAGAGACCCCTATAGATAAATTTGATTTTTATAGGTGCACATGATATGTTTGTCTCTTAGGACTAGCTTCAATGTGCCTTTTGACTCGGCTTCACTAATTCATCATTTCAAGGAGTACTATGAAGAAGAGATGAAAGATTTCCTTGCTTTGACTAATGATGACGCTTTGGATGTTGAAGGTATAAGGTGTGATCATTTGATAAGTTTGGCAAAGACTCCATTAGAAAAGACTCGGTTACAAAAAAAGTAGGATGCCGTTCTTGATCATGTCAAAGTTACTATTGACCAGTGCAGGTTACATAGTAAAAAATGCAAGCTCCATCGGCATAATGCAGCCTTGCTTTTCTATCTTCATGCACAAGCAGGCAGTGAGGATGCTAGGAAGAGTAATCCTAACCCTTTTGGTGTGCAGTCAATAGCATTTTTATAAGATATTGAAAACCAAGAGGAATTGAATGATGTAGAAAAGGTTTTGGATAAGAAAGAGGAAGAAATATTGAGTAGGGATTTTGATGTTGCTGATTTTAAGGCAAGCTCCATTGTGCCAGAGGAGAAGGATGTTACTATACAGGTGTGAGAGAAGAAGATCACTCTCCCATACCTACCATCCTTCCCACTCAACAATAACAAACATTTTTTACTCCTCATGGATATCCATAAGCTCATGAATTTAAGAGAATGCTATTGCCTTAGATGCTTGTGAAGTTGCTTTAGACTTTATGGATCCAAATGAGATTGATGACTTTTTAGTGCTTGAGAAGCAAGGGAAAATTTCATTGATGCACCAAGGGCTTTAGAAATGTGCCTAAAAAAGGTTTAAGAATAAGAATAAACTCTCCCCATAGAAGAAGAATTTGAAGCTATTGAAGAATGCATGGGAATTACTAATATGGAAGAGCTCCACCAAAGACACCATGTTTAGAAGGAGAGATCCCTCCACAAGGTTCAATTCACTTGTGGAAGGATAGATCATGAGTTGTTTAAGATGAAAATAAAAAGGTATTTATAAGAATAAATATTTTACTTGCTTTAAGTTTTTATTTTTGTTGAGTAATTATCTTTCCTCTTTTTACAACTTGAGATAGAAGATGAAGATGGATTCCTTGACCGAGGTGGAGGTAAACGTATTTTTGTTGGCAAAGATTCAGCCTTTGGACACTATATTTCAAAGATACCTCCAGATATGTTGATCATTTACCATTCAAAAGTATTGAGATGATCCACACATTCCATTAATGGCCTTAAAGGTTTTATCAACATACTTAGAATATTCTAAGATACAGCATAATGTAGAAAAGATCATGTTGCTAAAGAAGAAAGAAGTAATACATATATTTGGATATGGTCTCGAGTTATGGACATCAAGGGTAGGGTATTTTTTATGTTATGCAGATTATGCTAAGGCAGTTCCTGATTTGAAAGCCCGTGCTCTTGGAGGCTACCAACGCCAAAAGTTATTGAGATATAGAGGCAAGCTACTCGAGGAAGACAATCCCAAAGATGAGGGCAAATAATTATCCGAAGAGAACAGCCCTGAAAAGGAGGTTAAACAACTTTTCAAAGAAGAGAACTGCAAAAAAGAGGGCAAATTCTGTGAGAAAGAGAAACAGAGGAAGAAGAAAACTTTTGCTACTTGTTTATTAAAAAAAATGGTTACATAGCATTTATCTTAATACAAAGTAATTCTCGGTACATAGTGTAGGCTTCTTTCAAAGCTAATACTTTCTTTAAAATTTTATAAGATTTGCAACACCATGACTATTTCTCCATCTTTACTCTCCATTCTGCATAAAGATGCACTTTATTGCACACGATGAATGTTTATAATATATTGATGTTAAAAATAGTGACTATAGTTTTGTGACGTATAAACTAATTCGGCTTTTAAGAGTTACATTGAATCATTGCATTTGCCTTTGGTAGAATGTGTTGAAGAGCTCTCGTAATGATTTTTTTCCCCCCCATCACCGTGTGGAGTTGTACAAAATAGTTGATAAGAGCGGCATAGTATGATTTTTCCATGCCTTCAGTATTTTATATAGCAAGAGGCCCTTCATTCTTCACAAAGTATGGGCCATGTGCAAACAAAATATTCTTCATAGAGAAGAAGAAAAAAGAACATATTAATAATCGATAGATAATTAACTAATTAATGTACAAATTACTGTTAGATAGGTGTCATCTCCAGATGGTGTCACACTAGTGGCACACTCTTTAGCCTCTAGGCATTTTTGGGATTTATAGCATTCATTTCCATTTTTTCCTATTTACACACTTTTTGGGTGGAGGAAAGGGTGGAGGAACTTTCCTATATATATGAGGCATTGTAGTTCATTTCTAATGAAGTTGGCTAGTGGTTCTTTGATGAGTTCTTGAGTACATTGTCTCTTCTCTCATCTTTTCTTTCTCACATGGTATCAGAGCAAGGTGGTGGCGCACATAGAGTCTCCTTATCCCTCTTCCTCTCTACCTCTAGTCCTCTTCAACAACCCCGCTTTCAATTGCGTTTTTTCATTCTCGATTATCTGCTAAACGGATGCATTTTTTAGGATTGTGCTTGTGAGACCTACTAGAATCATCGTGGTCTATAACTTTGCAGAAAAAAGTTTTCCTAAATTCCTCATCGTTTTTGAGTTATTCTTCACAGACTGCTTACATGCAAAATTTCTGCTTGCGTTTTTTGTAGAAGCTCTTACATGCTTGATTATCTGCTAAACAAATGCATTTTTGAGGATTGTGCCTGCGAGATCTATTGGAATCATCGTGGTCTACAACTTTGCAGAAGAAAGTTTTCGCAAATTCCTCACTGTTTTTGAGTTATTCTTCACAAACTGCCTGCATGTAGAACTTCTGCTTGCGTTTTTTGTAGAAGCCCTTACTCATCATTCTTGCACTCATTCAATGATGCAAGAGGCTTCAAACCAGCCCCTTACCATCCTCTACAAGTGTGTTTTTAAAGCACTTCAATCTGAGTCCTACAACTCTACTTGCGGTGAAAACATTGCCAACTAGTTTTCCCTACATGCGGTAGTGCTTTTTGGAGGCTTCTGACGGTTGGGGACCGGCAACTACTACAACGGAAGTTGGTGCAATTCCTTCTTTGGTAGGTGCTTCTACTTTCTCTTTTCCGTCGTATCCATTACCTTCTAACGGATCCATACACTCTTTCTTCTTTGTCCTTTATGCCTTCCTATCCACATACTTCTATGCCCTCTATGGTATATCCCTCTATATCATCTATGCCTTTTATGGCAACATCTACTATGATTCCTTCTTCTACTACTTCCACTACTACTCCTCTCCCCACTCAATCATATCATCCCTTTAACCCATTCACTCAATCTTTGAGCCTTCCAAGTCTTTCCGATTCACAAAAGCTTACCCCAAACAACTACCACACTTGGTCCTTGTTTATGCAACTTCTTTTGGAAAGCACCAGGTGGTGTGGTCTATAGTCACTTCTCCTCATATGGTGCCTTCTCAATATCAAACCTATATGGATGCACGGGTCAAAGCTTTACTTGTGTGTGCATGGCATGTCTACATCGGTTGTGTCTCAATTTCTCTCTGCAAGGAGTACGGCTCAACAATTATGGCACGCTATACAAATGCAATATGGAAGACTTTCAACGGTTAAGATGGCTAAGTTGGAAGAAGATTTGGATAAGCTTTCTATCTCCGAATCCGATAACATAGTGGAGAAGCTTGGAGAATTCAATCGAATCAAGCGGCAACTTGAAGAGTTTGGTACAATGGTAAGCAATCCGGTCCACAAGCTACTTGGTAAATTGCCTTCTTCTTTTGAATCGTTCAAAGATAACATCTTTCTTCGAGTTCCTTTCCCTTTCTTTGAAGAGACTATGGGTCTTCTTCATGATAAGTGCCTTACTCGCAAGCAAAACAAAAAGGACTCGGCTTTTGTAAGCCAAGGCAAGGGCAAAGGCAAAGGCAAGGGGAATGATTAACACAAAGGCTCTAATTCCAATGCTAAAGATTCTTCAACCAAAGGCGACAAGGACAAATCAAAGGATTCTTCCAAGGAGTGCACTTTCTGTGGTCGTAGTGGCCATACGGAGGATCGTTGTTTTGCTAAGAAGGCGGCATCCAAGAAGGTAAAAGCTGAACTTGAATCCAAATCTAAGGGTTCTTCTACATCAACATCTTCTCACGACAAAAACAAAGACAAGAAGGAAGATGGTAACGCCAAGATTGCATATGTTGCTATGTCTTCTACTTCTTCATGTGACACATCACTTGTGGTAATCAAAGATCTTGATACGCATACTACGGATGAGTGGATTGCCGATAGTGGTGCTACCTCTCACATGACCCCGAATAGTTCTTCCTTATTGGAAAACTATAAGTCTATCTCTTCATCAGTACACATTGGTGATGCTTCGTCTCTCCCTGTGATTGGTATTGGTGATGTTTCTTTTGGAGATGCTATCTTACATGATGTTTTGCATGTGCCTAAGATGTCTGCCAACTTATTTTCTATCTCTAAGGCTACTTCTAAAGGTCTTGGGGTTTACTTTGATGATGAAGTAATTGAAATCATTGATAGACAGTCACTTTCTTGTGTGGCACATGGTTATCAAAATGCTGGACTTTATCATATAAGCTCTTTTACAGCACAGTTGCCACCACATGAGTCTCATCTTCATCAATTATTTGCTTCTCCTAAAGCACTTGTTTCTAATGAAGATAGTAATCTATGGCATTTCCGCTTTGGCCATGTTCCTCTTGCTACTTTGCAACATCTTGTCTCACATGACATGGTTATAGGTCTACCAAAGCTTCAGAAACCTCGCCATCATATTTGTTCTTCTTGTGCTCAAGGAAAGCAACATCGGGCTTCTTGTCCAAAGGAGGCTCATAGGGCCACATGCATACTTGAGCTTATTCATGCTGATCTTGTAGGACCTACGGAAGCACAATCGCTTGGTGGATCCAAGTATTATATTCTTCTTGTGGATGACTTCTCTCGCAAATCATGGGTTTATTTCTTACCTAAGAATTCTGATGCCACTTCTGAAGCATTTTGGCTTCAGCACATTCTAAATCACCTTGGATGTTCATCTACTCCGACACTCATCTACTCAGATTCACAGAGTGCTATTGCTTTAGCCAAAAATCCAGTTATTCGAGGACGATCCAAACACATTAATGTTCATTTTCATTTTGTTTGTGATTGGATTTCTGAAGGTCGCATTCAGCTTGAGTATTGTCCTACCAAAGATAATGTTGCTGATTTGTTTACTAAGCCTCTTCCTCGACCTACCTTGGATTATCTTCTTCAGCGCGTTGGCGTTGGTCCTCCCATCTGGACCTGAAGAGGAGGTGTTGGATAGGTGTCATCTCCAGATGGCGTCACACTAGTGGCACACTCTTTAGCCTCTAGGCATTTTTGGGATTTATAGCATTCATTTCCATTTTTTCCTATTTACACACTTTTTGGGCACTGGAGGAAAGGGTGGAGGAACTTTCCTATATATATGAGACATTGTAGTTCATTTCTAATGAAGTTGGCTAGTGGTTCTTTGATGAGTTCTTGAGTACATTGTCTCTTCTCTCATCTCTTCTTTCTCACAATTACATGGATCAAAATATCTTACTAAGTAGAAAGTTATGTCCTTGTTCCCCCATGCATCTACAATTGTTTTCATAAGCATCTTGATTGTTGTTTCAAACTAGCTTACGTAATCGCCTTCAATCATTTTCTTACATAATATTTTTATAAAATTATCAAACTCTATCCAAACTCTCGTACACGAAGCTTTGTCATCCTTGGATCACAAGCTTGGTTAGTTGTGTGCTTGCATAGAGCTTTCCAACATTCACATACTACTATAACTGTTTATTCTCGTAGTTTAATAAGAACCTCCTAGCTTTGGCTCCTCCCATTGGACACATCTGCCAGAACATCACTAGTGGTACCTGATTTCTTGTCATCCTTTTTAAGTTGCACATGTCCCATGAAAACACGTTACAGAGTAATATCTCACATTGCTCTAAACATGCATCCGATAGCTATGATGGCAAAATGGAATGAGCATAGTCAAGATGAAGCTTTAATAGCTTATCCAGTATTCTAATTGCTACATGTAAAGTACAGATGTGAACTCTCTCAAGATTTATAGGAAATAGCTTATCTAGTATTCTAATTGTAACTACATGTAAAGTATAGATGTGAACTCTCTCTAACTTTATAGGAAATAGCTTATCTAGTATTCTAATTGTTTGTAACTGCATGTAAAGTATTCTAATTGTTTGTAACTGCATGTAAAGTATAGATGTGAACTCTCTCTAACTTTATAGGAAATAGCTTATCTAGTATTCGAATTGTAACTACATGTAAAGTATAGATGTGAACTCTAACTTTATAGGAAACACAGGGTCCCAATTGGGATCCTCAATCACAATACATGGTTTACCCTTAACTTCTAATTTTTTTGTTGACTTTCCCTTTCTCTTGGTCTTTGATTCCCTTACGCCTTGGTTTGGTCTTCATTTGAGTGAGGGTCAACCCCTTGAGTTTCCATATCAAGGAGAGGGAATATGTAGTATATTGAACACAAAATGATGAAGATTCAAAGAGAAAACAAGAGATGGCAGGGAGGGAGAAAAATATAGTAAAATATAGTAAAAAGAAAAGAGAGGGAAAAACTCGTGTCATGCCCTATGAAAGAGAGAAGTATGCTATGAATTCCAATTTAAGATTATTTTACAAAATATTCAAGAGTGCACTAAAGTAGGCAAGAGTGCACTAAAGTAGGCAAGACAACTACCAAATATAGGTGAATTAAAGTCACTATAGATACGTGATGGATGGCATATTAAAAACACTATCCTTTAAAGGGATGCATTTAATATAGTTATTTGTCTCTACTATTACGTGATGGATGGCATATTAAAAACACTATCCTTTAAATATAGGTAAAAGGGATGCATTTAATATAGTTATTTGTCTCTACTATTTTAGTTAAATCACTTTGATTAGGAAATTTAATCCAATCCTTATATAGCCCTTTTTTTAATTTTTGGCCCTAATAGATGTGTGTTCCAAAATGATGTATCTATCATGTCTTCAAATGTGACATGCATATACTCTTGTAGTAGGTAGTGAAGACGATGATAATAGTAACATGATTGGTTCTTCTTCAGGACCCTTATGCATAAATGTTTTTGTCATAATTCTTCATAGCTTCTTTTTTTTTATCGAGGAGTATCATGATCAACTTCATAAATCTCCATGATGCTACAATGGTGCTAGATTGGGTGTCCTTCTCCATGCTCTTATCCATACTAGCACATATTGTTGCTGGCTCTCTATGTTGTTAAACCTTGATGGTCAAACAAAGGGACGGTGTAACAAACATGAGAATCCTTTATTGTTATGATTTGTACTGTTTTGGGGTATACCTTCTTTTTATCGGCATGTATAATGGATCCACCTTAAGCATCACTGATGCCCATTTATAAATCTACCCTTATTCTTGAATTTCTAATAACTCTTTCTTCCATGCTTGTTGAATGCTAAACTCCTCTATCATGGGGTTGTCATCATTATGTCTCTATCTTTGTGTAGCCCCCCCTTGTATGTACTGGTTGTTGGTTTTTTCATTATTAGTAACTATAAGCTATCATAAACATTACCATGCATATCTCTAGTAGGTCCTACAATTGTGGATTAGCTAGACTTGTGGTCACTCCTACATTTTTTCGCAATCTACCTTCCCCTACCATAGGCATTAGCTCTTCCCATTCTATCATCAAGGCTATGATCAGATATGGGGATATAATGGACCTTTTTGGGGGCTACACTATAAGCCTCTAGAAAGATTCTTGTTGTAGGGTTGAAGGGCATGATCTACATTAAAACCTTGAAGGATAACTTTAGCCAAGAATGGATAACCAACCCTGATCAAATTCTCACAAGGATAACCGATCTACAAGAGGTAGTTCTTCCAAAAAATCTTTGTCAATATAATTTTATGTTAAAGAAATGGGTGAGGGTAGTGTTACTTATGTGGGAATGCTTACTGTCAGCCTTTTGCTGTCAGTGATTCTTCAAGGGTTTCGGGGGCAAGGGTGTCAGTGGGGAAGTCAAAGTGAAAAGAAGATCATTCTAAGTTAGTAGCGTGGACATTCGTATTGTTAGGGGGACGAGTGTATGTGAAGGGAGGAGTTTAGATGTGAAAGGGCAAGGAACTATATAAGTATAGTTGTAAGGATTATCTCCCTCTCTATCCCTCTTTGGGATGTGAGTGGTGGTGGGGGCTTGGTTGTACTAATGAGCATATCAATATCTATTTTCTCTTCAAGGTTATTAGTAATTCAATATGTTTAATAGTAAAATCATATACTATAGATACATGTATTTTCTCAATATGTTTCTATAATTTTTTAAAGAGATTTAGTATACCATAGGGATGATATACAGGGAACTCTCATGTAAAAGTAGGTACTTGTATCATATGATTAGAACCACCCCTGCAAAACTAGTATGGTTTCAAAATTTTCTAGTGTGGAGGGAAGGTTAGGCAACATTAAAAGTTCTAACATCTCTTCCATGTTATCTAGAATAGTGGAGCTCATAAGTACTCTACACCATGATCTAAAGCTAAGGACTATAGGGTGTAGATTATGTGTATACATCATGTGTATACATGGTTATGTAGTCAGTAAGATAAAAATCATTATGAAATATGGACATTATTATTGTGGGGTCTACATCCCTATCCTTGTTTAGTTGTATGAGACATATATCCCCCCGTGTTTGATCTATCATCTATGTAGGCCAACAACGAGGCACACTCCACAAGTTGCTTTACCTTTTCACTTTGCTCAGCTGTTTTTGCAGCTCTTGCTTTTGGGATAGATGTTGCTCTAATTCTATAATTCTGCATCTTTTTCATTAAAAAGTGATGTGATGGTTTCCTCATAAGTTTCTGTTGCTTGGAGGAGAGTGGCATATTTGTCATTGTGGAGACCTTGGTTTGCCGTATGACCTCTCCAAGTTATAGTAATGACTTCTGAGAAGCCCCTCTTTGGTTTGAGCTTCTACTTTTGCTTCATTGAGAGAGTTGATCAGATGTGCTACCACTTGATCTACTTATGGCTAGCTCCATTTTCTCTTTGCTCTTTTTTAGTTCAACATGGAGAGAGCGAATTGCGTGTGCATAGGCTTTGTTTAGCTCTTTGTGTTACCTCCAAATGTGTTATGTGATGCTCTTGTGAACTTCCTCAATTTTTGGTAGCACTCTACATGCCTCTCAGATTGTTTCTCGTTCTTTGAACCTTTCTTCTATTTGTTAGAGCAGTTAGGCCTTAATTTCTTTGACTTTTTTTTGTCTCTACCTCTAGCTTCTTTTTCCATATTCTTTTTTGAGTTCTTGAAGATGCACTTCTATTTGAATCACCTTGGCCTTTAGCTTTGTGGACTCCTTAAATAGCAATGGTAGTTCCCTTTGGTTGGAGACATACTTTGAGACTAATAAGTCCATATTTTCTCCCAATTCTCTGAGCTTAGCTTGATGTAACTAATTTTTGCTCCTTGAGTTCTTGGCCTTGTTCTTCTTGGACCTTCCTACCAGCAATTTATCATTTTTACTATCTCCAATTCTTCTTCACAAACGTTTAGTCACTTTATATGGAAGTATTGATTATAGTCTAGATGTAGCTTGTCAACCTGTGGGGTGGTAGATGCTCCATTACTAGCATGTAGCTTACAAAGTACTCTTTGGTGTGGCAGAAGGGGGATAGGAGTAGGAGATATGTAAGAAAGGATGGAGCTAGCACTCGTAAGCTTGCATCTTTAAAGGGAACCTCCTCTGTGTTGGGTTTTTGGAGCCTCATATTTGTGTGAAACAACCCTTAGATGGCTTAGTGTGTTTGTTTGTGTGAACAACTTCTTATAAATATTTTGTATGTGAATGTGATAAGTAGTGATGTTATAGGCACTTTCTATATGTTATACCCTAGTGTGTGTTGCATCAAGAGATAGGTGCTAGTGCAAGGCACGCCATCACATACTTGAAACACCCACCATCATTATAGTCATTGATGTGACTATGTCCTACTCTTGTTTTACAATCTCAAATAAGTTAGATTCAAAAGCTCAAACGTGACTAGCCCCATCAATTTTGCTCCATCAATTGTGCTCTAGTGTAGTGATAGGGTTAACAAGTAGCATGTCCATGCACAAACACCTAAGCATTGTAAGCAAATAAAGCCAGTTTAGGCTCCAACAAAGGGTGTTTCACTCTCTGTCACACACAGAGTGGAAAATTTGTAGTTAGTCCTAACTTAAACAAGTTATGGAAACAAATATGGAATTATTGGCTTCAAGTCAAAGAGAGCTATAGATACAAGTAGAGGAATCCACACAACTAAAGCCAAGATCATCTAGCAATAGGAGACACAAATGCTGAAATATATTAAAATAGAATATGAAAAGAAGCTATAACTGGAAATAGATGAGTTAAATGTGATAAATGCCAAACTAAGGCAAAGAGAAAAAGACTTGGAAGTGTTCAAGAAAAATATCATAAAGAAAAAGGCTGAAGAAGTTCTGAGGCTATGAATAGTAGACTTAGACAAATGTGAGCAAGAAGAATTCAACAAAGCTCATGCACAAGAACTTCACTCCCTTCATGTTGGGTAAACATGAGACTTGTAGCCATATTTGGTAGTGATGTGTGTGTGAGCAACAAGGCACTTTTTCCCTCTTTAGGAGGTTTTTTTCCCATGCTAGTATACACCCATCTTGGGGTATACTTATCATCTTTGTACAATGTCCATTCTTTATCTATCTATCATCATCTCATTGTGTGCTCCCTTGAGATTCTCAAGTTTGTGTGTTTGAGCACACATTCCTGCAACCCTATTTCCAACATTTGGTATCAAAGCATATGCTCCTTGCCCCTGTTACTCTTTTGCCTAGCCTTCACCCCAAGTCGCCTATTCTAATCAAGGAGCCCTTCTGGGAGAAGAAAGAGAACCTAAGCATAGCCGTACAAAGATTGGCATGTCCATGTGTAGAAAGGATTGTCCATGCTCAGAACTTCCTGAGACAAGGCTTGCATCTATCCTTGTTGATTACCTTTCTTCAAGTCTCACACATCGAATAGTGAGTACTTTGCTCACTTTTCACAATGAACTTTTTCATATGATACTATAAAAACTTTGAGTAAATGATACGACTACTCTTGATTTACTATCTCCTCCCCCAAATTATTGAACACATGACGAACTACAAGCCAACTGGCTTGTGCCTTGTCCACCCACCATCGCCATGAAACCCCTAAAATCTGTAATTGCATGCCCACTTTTCACCATGAAGCCAATTGACTTGCGCCTCATTTGCCACTAATGAAGCCCCTAAAGTACGGAACTACATGCCCATTTTTCACTAAGCATCAATCCTCTAGTACCATGCTCGTGGACAGCTTATTTCAGGCCCTAAAGTGCCTTCTATAACTTTCCTTGTTCTTTTAAGAACGTATTCTAAATACTTCTCCACTACTTCGGAGTGCTCCCTGCTTTTTTGTGAATATTTCTTAACTGTTTGTAACTATCTCTTAATCTATCTTACCTGAGCGCTCCCTGATTTTTTGTAACTTTTTCTTAATCTATCTTATTTGTTTTCTAAATTTTGACCACTTCCTTCTCTGAAGTGCCTTCACTACATTTAAATGCTTCCTACATGAATTTTGTTGCTACCTAACTTTTTCTTGAAGTCCCTTGACAGCATTTGAATGCTTTCTGCATGAAATTGACTAACTAGTTTTAATGCATTTCTCACTTAATTTTGTTGTTTTGTATTGCATTTGATTGTTTGTTCACCTTTCTTGATTGTTTTTTCATGTATGGGACTCTTTGATCCCTCACCATCGTCATGGGGTTGGTCAGTTACCTTCCCTCATGCATCTCATCATCCATAAGAATACAAACATCATGTCCACATGCATCATTTTCATCTCATCAAGATATGCATGCTTTTCTTCCACGTCAACCACATCATCATTTATGGCATCATCATGATGAGGTCTGTAAGCATGTTCCAATGCATCACAAACTTTGTGAGAAATGCAAATTTTTCTACACAATGACATAATTGCCATCACTTTCATCATAATCAGTCACCAAAAAGTGATGGCATCAATGAAGAGTAGAAGCTAAGGCCAAGGATTGTCATCCAAAAAGAACAAGCAGGTAACCAAAAAAACCAAAGCAAAACAAAAGTGTAACTTCTCACGAAGCAAGATGTGAGGATTGAAGAGCTAGAGTAATAGTTAGACACAAAAACAAGAGCTACAAACTAGCCACTGAGCTAGATGAGAGAATGAAGCAACTCATGGAGCACGCTTCACATCTTTGTCACAATATTTTTGAGGGCCCTATCCACAAAATTTCACCTTGTTCTTTTCATCACTACTCTCTCTATTACAGTATGGTATAGATATAAGTGAGGATCTAACAAGGGGGAATGTAGGACTAATTCAAAAAAATTCAGATAGGGATGCCAACTCTAATTTAATTATGGCTATTTTTCATAATGATATGTACAGCCATGTATACTTATGCCATGCATCTTATTATACTTAACTCCAAATTTGGGTGTAAAGTACTCTCATGAACTTCACCATATTAAATGAGATGGAAGAAATGTTAGAACTAACCTTCCCTCTACAACCGTCATTTTTTAAACAATCACTAACACTTTTGCCTAGTTTCAAACACAAGGCTTACTAGAAGCATATGAAACTCATAAATACGTAATATTATATGATATCACTCTCTATTATCTGCATGGTATTCTCATTCTCTATAAAAAGATAGATAAAGATCTAGAGCAAATCCTTGTGTCTATAATATATGATTTCACTATTAAACATAAAGAGTAGCTCTCACTAATAACACGTGAAGATATTGCATATATTTATATGCTCATTAATATGACAAAACCGAGCCCTCCCATTCTCCAAGCGAAACTTTTCGAGCGAGGAAAAAATCAAGTGACACATTTTAAGGAACATGCACACAAGAAGGCTAAGGCCAATAATAATGAGAACACCTTAGGTGTGCAACACAAATTCAACAGATCTAGGAATAGACAAAATCAGTTGGAATTAACTGAACGAAATCAATCATCCTGTAATCAACTAGACGACGGAATCAGCTGTGGTCAGACTGAATAGGACACTCAGAATCAGCTAATCAGTCGGAATCAGCAGGTCATTCAATATCAGTTGAATGGGCAGTTGGATTCAGATGGGCGTTCAGACTCATCCTGGCAATCAGAATTAGCCTCTTGATACGCGGGCGGTGACCGTGTCTATGCAGTGTAACCGCCCTTGTTGTATACGTGTCTACCACACCGCCGCCTACACGTTCTTGATACACGAGCGATGACCATGTCTATGCAATGTAACTGCCCTCGTTGTGTATACGCGTCTACCACACCGCCTATAATAATATATATGGACTTGGTTGCCATGAGCTAAGGTATCCAATGCTTATGAGTATCCACCCCCTTCTACACCTCGTACATACTCCATCCACAGTCTGTCTAGATCACCATCTAAGCTCTACTTGAGGCGCATGAGTGGACAACACCATCACTTGTACCTCTTTGGTATAATCACAATTTTAAATTCTCTCAATTGTGTATCTATTGCATTGTCTATTGTGCTTTGTCTTGCTATCTGTTTTCGCTGTGCCATATTCTTATAATGCTTTGTTATCATTAAGTGTATGCTTCAAGATGACCAGAAAAGGCAAGAGACTTTCCACTATGTTTTGAAATGTTAGGCATAATTATCATATAGTAGAGACTCTCTCTCTCTCTCACACACACACACATGCACTCGCACGCACACACACCCACACACACACACATTCAAATTCAGGTGGGCTATGCCTTCCTATCCACATTATGTTTTTGTAATCAACTAGAGTTAATGCATTTTTGGAAAGTTGCCACTTGCGTTGTTATTAAGGAAGTTTTAAAAGAGTCCTAACTTATCCACTTTATTGTCGTATTAATATGTCCCCCTCCTAAAGAAAGTGAAGTACAATCTAGTAATTTAGTGTCTTCTTCGTTCGACTTTAATTTTCACACTGACACTCTCGCTCGAATTACCAGCAGAAGCAAGACCAATAGTAAGCTTGCCCACCATAGAGGTAACTCCACCATCACTTGCTACGTTACAAGAGAATTACATCAATGAAGATGTCTTGGAAGATCTTACTGTTACAGATTATGAAAATATGATTAGAGTGGGCGGCCAAAACTATCCTTTAAAGTACTAATGCAGATCATGCCTTTCAATCCTACCAACAAGGATCTAGCCACCAGAGGCATACAATGCAACACCCCAGAAAGTACCATACATGGCAACAGATAATGAAAATATGATTAGAGTGGGCGGCCAAAACTATCCTTTAAAGTACTAATGCAGATCATGCCTTTCAATCCTACCAACAAGGATCTAGCCACCAGAGGCATTCAATGCAACACCCCAGAAAGTACCATACATGCCATATCCTATTAGGGCACTAATGTCGGAGTGGAAATAACTTATGTCAGTGGTGACAGGGGAAGGCACCTTATGGGAGAATGTAGTAGGAAGCATAAAAGGTTGGCTAACCCACAGTTTCATGACATGCTGGAAATCCAAATGGTTACATTTATGATAACATACATATTTACTTCAGTATTTTTACTATTATATTTATATACATTTACCAATATAGTGTACACATATGAAGAGCATATTAAATTCCTCTAATCTTAAGTGGATTCTCAAGGAATCACTATGTTGGGGGGTCCAACTTTTGAGAGACAAAATAGTGTAGTGTTGCTTGTGTGGCGTATAACACCATATCGTATTGTGTAAAAGCAGTATAATGCATAGAAGTCCTTTTTTTTCTCAGACTCCTTAAAAATTATAGACTATTGCCACATAAATCAAGGTGAGAATTGCATTCTATATATACATTTGTGCTTTTTGTCATTCTTAGGAGAAAAGTCCTAGTCTTTTTTTTTCCATTTCTCTTTGACTATATCGTATTGTGTAAAAGCAGTATAATGCATAGAAGTCCTTTTTTTTCTCAGACTCCTTAAAAATTATAGACTATTGCCACATAAACCAAGGTGAGAATTGCATTCTATATATACATTTGTGCTTTTTGTCATTCTTAGGAGAAAAGTCCTAGTCTTTTTTTTTCCAATTTCTCTTTGACTATATAAGGTTTCAAATAAATTCCTTCTCAATGAAAATAATCTCAACATAAGATATAGTAGCTGAAAAAAGCATGTATATCCAAACATTTGAAAGGTATACCTTTCTATGGTCATCATTTAGGCACCTTTTGTAAGAAAAAGTTTGAATTTTTTAATTTGGTTTAAAAACACATCAAAAAAATAAGCCTATTATGAATATATTACAAAGATTTTTATATATGTATTTGAATTATTAGCATGTATCTTCCATCAAATGAAGCTTTAAAGTTTTTCATATCTCTCCTCAAAGTCAAGGCTATTGTTACATTTTAAAGCCAATCTCACCAATGTAAGGTATATTAATTTCATATCTTCTTAAATTTATTTGCCTACCAAGTTGCGAGAATCATCCTTAAACCATTTTTTCGCTTGAAGACACGCATGGCTCATTTATAGGGCTAGTGATAATATCGTCATGCAGCAACATAGAAAAAACTCCATTGTGATGTGCAAGTTGGAATACAATATACCACACTCAACATTACTTGCACCTTGCAATGGATATTCATGGAATCTTAATGATAGGTTGTTCTAGCAATGTCGTCTTCACGGACATATATAAGCATGTAAGCACATGCATGCATGCACACATGCACACACACGCACACACACACACGCGCGCGCGCGCGCATGTGTATCTATGAGAGTTAGAGAAAAAAGAGTATAAATTAGAAGTTCGGCTTTTATATGAGGCCTTCTAAACAAAGAAATATACATTACAAGAAGTTAAATTCCTTGATAAACTCGTTAATATATTGAAATTTCATTTCTACTCCAAGTGACTCCATATCTTAAAAAATAATGCCTGCATGTTCGAGCTCAAACAACATATTATTTCATTTAATGTATGGTTTTCTTTCGCTTTGGGGGACATTCATACATATGAAGAGCATATTAAATTCCTCTAATCTTAAGTGGACTCTCAAGGAATCAATATGTTGGGGGGTCCAATTTGAGAGACAAAATAGTGTAGTGTTACTTGTGTGGCGTATAACACCATATCGTGTTGTGTAAAGCAGTATAATGCATAGAAGTCCTTTTTTCCTCAGATTCCTTAAAAATTATAGACTATTGCCACATAAATCAAGGTGATAATTGCATTCTATATACATTTGTGCTTTTTGTCATTCTTAGGAGAAAAGTTCTAGTCTTTTTTTTTCCATTTCTCTTTTATTATATAAGGTTTCAAATAAATTCCTTCTCAATGAAAATAATCTCAACATAAGATATAGTAGCTGAAAAAAGCATGTATATCCAAACATTTGAAAGGTATACCTTTCTATGGTCATCATTTAGGCACCTTTTGTAGGAAAAACTTTGAATTTTTTAATTTGGTTTAAGAACACATCAAAAAAATAAGCCTATTATGAATATATTACAAAGATTTTTATATATGTATTTGAACTATTAGGATGTATCTTCCATCAAATGAAGCCTTAAAGTTTTTCATATCTCTCCTCAAAGTCAAGGCTATTATTACATTTTAAAGCCAATCTCACCAATGTAAGGTATATTAATTTCATATCTTCTTAAATTTATTTGCCTACCAAGTTACGAGAATCATCCTTAAACCATTTTTTCGGTTGAAGACACGTATGGCTCATTTATAGGGCTAGTGATAATATCGTCATGCAACATAGAAAAAACTCCATTGTGATGTGCAAGTTGGAATACAATATACCACACTCAACATTACTTGCACCTTGCAATGGATATTCATGCAATCTTAATGATAGGTTGTTCTAGCAATGTCGTCACACGGACATATATAAGCATGTAAGCACATGCATGCATGCATACATGCACACACACACGCATGTGTATCTATGAGAGTTAGAGAAAAAAGAGTATAAATTAGAAGTTCGGCTTGTATATGAGGCCTTCTAAACAGAGAAATATACATTACAAGAAGTTAAATTCCTTGATAAACTCGTTAATATATTGAAATTTCATTTCTACTCCAAGTGACTCCATATCTTAAAAAATAATGCTTGCATGTTCGAGCTCAAACAACATATTATTTCATTTAATGTATGGTTTTCTTTCACTTTGGGGGACATTCATATGGCAAAAAGTTGAGCTCCATTTGACAAGCTTCCAAAATGGATCCTAATTACTTTTGGTGGGTGGCTAGTAGTCTATAGCCTTGTCTTGAAAATGTGTTTGACCTAACTTTTTTCCTGTGCTGCTGCGTGATCAACCGTTAGAAAGTTGGGGATTGATTTTGGGCACAAAAGCTAGTGAGCCCAGCTTGATTAAGTGCTTTCTTAATATTTCTTTTGTTCAAATGTCATTATTCCAAGGGGCAAGGAATGGCATATTCAACGTGGTTACAACGCCCATCCAATTTTGAGGAGGAATACAATTATACTTGGCCTTCACAATGTTAGTTGTATCTACTTGATCATGCAGAAAAGCTCCATCAGTTGTTGAAAGGCTCTCTCCATGCTTTGAGGCACCTTCCACACTAATTATACCATCATTAGTAGCTAAGGTATTTTGGACCCTTGGTTCGCGCGACGAGCGACGAAAGCTCCGAGTGATGATCACTTTCAGAGCCACCATGAATCTCCAAATCTATATATGGGGTTATCTTGTGAGCCGAGCAAGCTATGCGAATGCGAGGTTGTGCTAGCTTGCATTAGAGGGTGATCATGGGGGTGGTGACCTGGTGTAGTACTAAACATTAATTGCTTGGTTTCTTGTGGAGGGTAGGCACCACTAATAAGTGGCCAATGTGGAACATCGTGTGGGGTATGGGTAGGGTGTAGGGTGGCGGCGGAGGCGAAGGCGGCGGCGGCGGCGGCTTCACTTTGTATAGTTGTGTGTCATCTTTGACGTGTTTGGAGGCTGATGTGGGTGGGGGGGCGGCGCCGCTGGAGAAAATCCGGGCCTAGCGGCTCATATCAAAATTGGTGACTGCATTCACGCCACGATACTTGATCGCAGCAATGTCGTATGCTTGAGCTGCCTCTTCTTGCGTGCCTGCCCCCATGCATCACATGTAAGCTTCCATCACATGTAATCATAATAATTAGCTGCTTAATCCCTGCACCAAAAGCCATGCATAATCCTGTGGGCACATATTGAGAATTGCAGCAGAGGATTTAGAGAGTAATAACTCACTAAATGTGCCAAGGTATAAGTCCTTGTTTCCAGCGACTCTCCCAATCCGAGCTTGCCATCGACCGTTCTGGTGATGCCTAGGAAACAAAAACCAGATAGATTTAATCAATATTGTTTGTCTTTATTCTGATTTTTGGTTGAAAAATATGTTGATTTAAGTGTTGTCCTTTTATTTTTGATTGGTTGAAAATTATGTTGATTGAAGCGCTGTCCTTATTTTTGATTGGTTGAAAAATATGATTTTTTCAAGCATTCGTCTTTTGTGGTTGTTAAAGTGAACAACCAACACCTCATTTTAATCTCTTGTTATATAAAAAATATGTTGTTTTTTTAAATTGGTTGTTAAAGTGAACAAAGAAATCTCATATGAAACGGTTATAGTTCACAATTTATAATACTCTAAGTCATTTAAAAAAAACATGAATTTCCCTCACAATTAAAATCACTCAATATTATGAAATTTGGTACTAACTTATGCATATGTACATTTAATAGTAAAATGACTACTAGTATATTAAATAAAACCTTCCAAATATAGTCTAAGAAATGAAAACTACCTTGTGACTCCCCTGTACTTTGAGGCACCTCTTGAGAATCCACTACTATTCCTGAAAAGCAACGCAAACACAATAAGAGAATACAGATCTACAACATAAATGGATCTACTGTCAATTAGCAAGTCTTTAATGCATCAGATGATGTGCACATGATGTGTAGACCTAAATAATCCTGACCTTCTGAGAGATGCCACAAATTCTTGACGTGTCATTTGTTGCATCTCTTTAAGTTCCTTTTTGTAGTCAAGCAACTACAACCAACAATTTGTGGGAGATGGTTAATCAAAAAAGCTCATGACCTTAGCTTTGAAACATGGTAGGGTTAGTGTTTTTTTGAGTAAATTTCCAACCATATAAGGAAAAGATAGTCCTTGAAGGTAAGGTACCTATCTGTGATGACCACTGAAAAAACAACTAGATTAACATGTTATGTTGGAGTTATAAATATACTATTTCATCACCTATCCCTTTAAATAAAGAGGACATTGAATTTCATTGCATATGTTTCAAATCTAGGTGGGAAGAACCTCACAAGGTAAATGGATTGATTTATAGACACATAATGCGAAAAGAATGTTTTGATGATGATGAACATAATATGAGATTTTGGAGAGAAAAAATATGTCATATCACTTGCACATAAGTATACAGAACTACCAGCGTGTGGTTATACCATAGATTGCTTCTGACTAATATTTTTGGTTTGTGGATGTATCATATCAACCGAGTTTGCACTTGCCCTCATAGTAATTGCATAGCACCATCTTGACTAAACGTAGCTATTTACATAGCCACCCAACATACACGAATTACATGCCTTGTCATTTATTCACCCTAATTATCCCTTCACACAAGAGTACATGGGTGTAAGGCTTGGGCAATATTTTTATGGCACTTTCACTTTATTCCTTGTCTTGTGAACTCACTCATTCTATTGTTTCTAAAGAACACACTGATTAGCTTTATGAATGAGGTTAGGCTTGAAAATATTGGGCTTAAAGGGTAAAGTACTACTTCTATTAGTCGTTGCTTTATTAATGACTTTAAGACTATATAAGTGATTGGATTACTTATAATTCATCAAGTCCAATCAAGAATATTCCCATGAGATATCAAATGATGTGTTAGACATAGTTTTAGTGATATAGTTTGATATGGTTTACAAAATGTACTCTACCTATATAGGTCTATCATTAGGCTCAAGGGTCCTCTATATAGAGCAATGGAGTTGGGGGGTGATCTTGCCAACAACCCCTTTTACTTCAAATAAAAACCTTTGAAGGCTTTACATAGACTCACATCCTCCACAAGCTAGGCTCTGAGAGCTCTACAAAGGTATGTGTGGGTCTCTCACTCACTAACATTGCATGCCATTGATATCACACAACCCTTATAATATGTGAGCCCTTAAAAGAAGATTTTTAAAGAACTCACAATGGTTAACCTTGCAAAATCATTCACCCAAATTACACGCATTAGTCATAAAACCCTTAGTTAATAAACTATGACCCTTTGTGTAAAATTTGAAGTGATTTAGCATATATTACCTATCAATTTTTTTAAAAAAATAAAGTTGTTAGGCAAGCTTAGAAAATAGGAACTCTAAAAGTGTGCATGGGTGACACTATCATGCAAGAAGAAAGAAGAGGGCATGGTGGCTCGAGGGGTGCACTACTAGAAAACCCCAGTCCCTGAGCACATTCAAATTACAAATGAGAGGTTGGTCTTTGGGTTTCACCAATAGCTTGTGGTTATGACCAAGAACTCAAAGCTACATCCGGAGTTTTCATGTTGTGTTGTAGGAAATTGGGGGCCACTTCCCAGGAGGTTTCCCATCTCAATAGTGTTCACGCCACTACGCGCTTAACCTCCACCACTCTATTCCTTTCCAAAAGCCATGAAAATTGGTGGAGGAGGGATGATAATGGCCCTAGTCTTCTATTATTTAAGTATGATCTTATTATCGCCGGCACTATGCATGTGGCATGGAGACAACCATGCTATGACCTTCCAACACCCTCCCTCGATGGCGATGTAGGGTACCCAAAGGCTATAATGACACTTGGCTCAGAGGTTTGCATCTCTCACAGAGATGTCACCCAGCTATTCCAGCATACGCCCGCTGCTAGTGAAGTTACTCCAAGCATACCAGCACAATGCATCCTTCTTAGCCGTACATGCATGTGGCCTTCATTCAACTCCACCGAGAGGAATCGGTAAGTCAACTAGCTCTACTAACATCCCAACATGCCATCCTTGACTTTGATGCCATGTAAGAAATTGGAAGCCACTTCCCGAGAGGTCATCCATCCCAGTAGTGTTCATGCCACTACACGCTTAAACTCCACAATTCTATTCCCTTCCAACCCACGAAAATTGGTGGAGGAGGGATGATAATGGCCCTAGTCTTCTATTATTTAAGCATGATCTCATTATCCTTGGTACTATGCATGTGGTATATGTAGATGGCCAGGCCATGACCTTCCAACATTGCTATCCCAAGGCTTCATTGACCATCAAGTGGTTCTTTTTTCTTCCTATGGACGTTGTTTTGCATCGAAAGTTTACCATAAGACATGGTCTTTTAACTTGGCTGGAGAAGGGCGTGTTGCAATGTTTACAAGGTGATTCTATACGAGTAAGGGCTTCTTCACAATGTTTCTAGTTGATTCCTCATGGGTCCCCAAGTTTCTTGCAAATCTTTTCTTTAGGTAAATATTTGTTCATGTGCTTCCATGGGATCCTATGTTTCATGTTAACAAGGGGCTTCTATATGCATGCCTTGTTTGCGTTGAAATGGTTAATCCCCCTCCTTGGTTATGGCCATCTATTGGTGGGGATTTTTCTAGGGCTTTATAGCGATCTCTATTCCTCCTAATCTAGATTTTGGGAAGGTGTCAAATAAGGTGTGTATTGCTAGGATACAGATAGGGAGAATCCTAGGGAATTGGACGGCAATTAGGGAATATGGGGCTACTTTATATTAAGATGGCTTTTGGTTCCTTTATTGGTGCATGTTTTCATTGTGGTAGCTTTAAGAATTTTACCACAAGCTTGCTCTGGTACTTAAAGGGCTAAATGAAGAAAGGGAGAAGAAATCTTAGGAAGAGAGAGAGAGAGAGAGAGAGACACCTAAAAAAGGGGTGGGAGGGAAGAGGATTCTAGCCCCCAATCAAGGGGGGAGGACTCAGGTAACACACCTGAAGGAGAAAAGGGAGGGGATAATGAGAAGGTTGGAAAAGGGGAACCCTCAATCTCCCTCAGATCTTTCGAACAACCCCTTTAAAGTTCTAGAGGTGATGAAAAGTGATGATAGTGTTGATAGAGATAGATGCACAAGGATCACGAAGTGGTGTAGGGGAGGGGACACAGACAAGAGGTAATGTAAAACACGCCAGCATAAAGTTCCACTTGTGTGCTCGCCCAAGAATAACTCTCATTGTTTACCATTGGGGAAGCTCATCCAACACTCAACACCACTACATATCATCATGACATCACAAAACAATAAAGCGAAAATATAAGGGTTTGGCTAGCACTCACCACCCAACCATAGGCTCCAAACCACATGCAATGGTAAGCCACCCACTGAGCTAGACATAGGCACAACCCTCACAAGCATGTGCCCACAAAGCATGCGCGTCCCATACCATACACGCATAACTGCCATCATTGGCACTACCCACTAGTGGGCTAACCACAAGAAAGGACCCTTGGGATGCCCTACTCCCAAGGTAGGGCTCCACAAATAGAACTCCAACAAATGAGCCACAATCCCAAATTTGTAGCCACTTGACCACACTACTATAAGAACTATCCGACTGGCCTCTAACACTAGTCACATTATGTCCCCACAACATGGGACATAACATTCCCCCCCTCCTAGCTAGAGGGAGACTAGGAGACAGTCTAGATACTAGCGTCGGAGTGAAACAACATTCTCCCAAGTGTGGTCTTGATCAAAATAATCTCTCCATCTAATCAACCACTCGAGATAACGCGATTCCTAAGAGTGCAGTCCCTACAATCCACAATGGACACTATAAGACTTTTTCGGTCCTCATTACCTGATTTTAGGATTCTCAAGTAAACCCATTGACCTTCTTCCAGAACTCTGGCTAATCACTTTTGGTGGTTGGCATAAAATTATGCTCTATATTGTGCACTTTTTATGCTTTGTCTTGCAGACTGTAGCATGTCTTGCTATTGTTTTAAGAAAGAAAGCAACCACATCACCAACTTGGATGTTCTCTAAGTCAATCCACGAGGCTCTAGGCTAAAAGGCATACATGAGCATAAAAAAGGATTCATCTTAGTAGCATAATACTTAGCACTATTGTAAGTAAACTCTACTAATGGAAGATAATCTTCTGAATCAAACTGTCTCAAAGAGACATATACATGTAGCATATCTTCCATAGTCACATTTACACCTTATATCTGGCTATCACACTCAAGATGGTCAGATGAACTCATACTCAACTTAGTATCCAGTTTCTTGAATACTTCACGCCAAAAATGTCTAGTGAACTTTGGATCTTGATCACTAACAATATCAACTGGAAAGCCATAAAGGCTAAACAACTTTCCAATAAACAAATAAGCAAGCTATAGAGCTAACATTTTCTCTTTGTACAGATGAACCTAGCTAATTTGATGAGTCGATCATGATCACCCAAATGGCATTATTCCCCCTCAAAGTCCATGGTAAAACCAACCATAAAACTCATAGAAATACTCTACCATTTTTTAAGGGATTTCCAATGGCATCACAACAAGCCATCACATCTCAAACGCTCAGCTTTATTGACTTAGTATTACTGGCATTTTCAAACATATTGTTTGACATCAAACTTCCACTTTGGCCAAGTGAAATATCTTCTTACTAAATGCTCAGTCCTCACCACACCCGGATGCCTAGCAGAAGGCGTGTCATGACACTCAAACATGATGCAACTCCTCGCACCATTAACATCAGGTACATAGACTTTTCCCTTTTTGAGGATCAAACCATTCCAAATAGAATACTCTCTCATACTAACAAAAATAGGGGTCATCCTAGCCTGTATAATATCCTAGATCCTACCAAAGAATCTATCATGGGGATATAAGCCCTTCAGAGAGTCAAATATGTCAAACTTACTCTCAACAAATGAAAGTTGATTCATATAGCCGATTCTACTTAAAGCATCTATCATTTTATTGGTAGATTCAAAATTCTCATCAAGTCGAGGTCTTAGAGAATGGTGTCCAAATTGGTCATAGTTTCTTTGACCATGTGGGTTCTTGGGTCTTCTTCTACTTTTGGTCCTCTTCTTGGTGGTGAGAGCTTCCCATTTCTTGAAGAAAAATCAAGAAGCACGATGTGTAAAGATTGTTACCCCTCATAGGAGAGAGATATAACCTTTGCTATGATACCACTGTAACATGCCTTTGTAAAGGGTTGTGGCATGGGTACATAGTTAATCTTCAGGAAAACATGCCACTGTAACATGCCATGTGGCAAGATAGCAGTGTAAGGTTAAAAGAGAAGAGATTAACTTTTTAAAGATACCATTGTAACTTTTTTCTCCAAAACCTTTTTTTGCATTGTGTTACGTTTTTGCATGTCAGCAACCTATATTTTGATGCTTTGGTGACACTGGAAGAAATTCATAAATCCTAAAAAGGATTCAGGAAAACATGCCACTGTATAACATGCCATGTGGCAAGATAGCAGTGTAAGGTTAAAAGAGAAGAGATTAACTTTTTAAAGATACCACTGTAACTTTTTTCTCCAAAGTCTTTTTTTGCATTGTGTTACGTTTTCGCATGTCAGCAACCTATATTTTGATGCATTGGTGGCACTGGAAGAAACTCATAAATCCTAAAAACGATTTGACTTCAGTAATGGTCTTTAGGGTTGGCCATTCACAAAAATTCCTAATCTTCTCATAATCAATATGGACACCATTAATAGTGCCAAAGGTATGGCAACTCTTGCTGCTTGAAGAAATCACATTTGCTTTCTTTAGCAAACAAGACTTCTTTTTTTAGAATATCTAACACAATCAAAAACGATGAGCATGTTCTTCAAGGGTCTTACTATATATGAGGATATCATCTAAAAATACAATCTCAAACTTTCCCGGATATGGACGAAATAAGTCATTCATCATCTATAGGTGAGATAGTTTCTAGTGCATTCATGAGTCCGAATGGTAAAATCAAGAACTCATAATGCCCATATCGAATTCTAAACCTATTCTTAAAGACATCAAACTCAAATATCCTAATCTGATGATAACCTATCCTTAGATCAATCTTCATGAACTTATCATGCTCCACAAAGCCGATCAATAGGGTTATCCATCCTTGGCAAAGGATATTTATTCTTAACAGAAAACTTGTTAAGACCCTTGTTTTCTTGCTCTTTTCTTTCTTATCTACTAAAAGAACAAGCGCGCTCCATGGTGACTTACTAGGTCTTACATGGCCCATATGGAGGTATTCTTGAAGTTGTCTAGCAATTTAATCCTCCTTAATCTAGCTTAAATACAAAGGAATTCCTAAAGTTGTCTAGCAATTTCACCCTCCTCAATCTGGCTTAACCTATAAGGCTACATAATACTAGGTAATATATGTTGTTAAGGCATATAAAAGGAAACAAATGTCTTCTTCATGGTCTTGGATCTTCAATGTGACCTGAGGAAGCTTCCTTTGTCAACATTAGGATATGTCTTAAGCAATATTGACCACATAATGGTGGTCACTTATGGTGGTCACTTGATGCCACTGGGATATGTAATCTATGAACAAGAGAAGCATCAATAAAGTTGTGAGTACTACCATCATCGAATAAAACATGTACAAGGAATCCCATAACTTCACCCATCATTCGGATAAGGTCAACACCTCCATGTTAAAACGACACTTCTCACAGCTATAATTGAAAGAATAGACATTAATAAAATGAATGAGTGGATTACCTGGAATAGCGCGTGTCTATACCAAATAAGTGTTCACTGGTGATTGCATCACTTTTCCACCACCTCCACAACCAATTGGAGGTTTTTTATTGAATGGATAGTTATAAGCATAGTGGCCTTGTCTATGACATTTGAATCATGCCCCTACTGCAGAATCAAATCGAGGCCTCTTACCAAGAGACATTGATTTAGATTGCTCTATAAATGAGTCCTGCCATAAGCCATTAGGCCTTAAAGAGGCTGATGCCACTTGCTGCTTGGCGGTTTCCCTTCCCTTTCATTTTCTTCTTCATTGCACTTCTCTGGTCAGAAGTACTTGCAATGTCCTTCTTTGTATACCTCCAACTATATCATCGTAGATATGTGCAATCCTCAAAGGACTTGATTACGTTCCATCTTACCTCATTTTAATGATCATGATGTAAATCTTGAAGAATGAACAAACAGACGTAATGATCTGGGAGATTTGAGAACTTAGCTATAAGCTCTTGAAACTCCTAAATGAGCCTCTAAAGGCCTCCCTGCCAACTATATCTTCTGAAGTCGATGAAAGTCTATAATTTCATCAAGTTCTCTAATGAAATTCTCTTAGAACATAGTCTTAAAGTTTTCCCAGGTCCTAGGAGATGTGAGTTTGGATTTGAGATCTTGTCACCAAGACTCCACCAAGAGAAGGCACTACCTCTTTAAAACATTTCTATCACCATTATTTTATGCTCCTCTAAGCAATGAATAATAGTGAATCCTTCCCAGTAGTCCCAACTTCAATAGGGGATCCCAAGTGTCTAAAGACCTCCACTTTGTTCACTACCTTGCACCCCCATCTATGGATGTCAAAGGCAAGAAAGACATCATCTTCAATGAGACTAGAGCTCAGTATATTACTATTCGGCTAGATGATTCACACACCCCATCATCTCATTCTAAATGCAAATGGCAATATGAAAATGGATGATATCTTAACTGGAAAGCCCCAACTACCAAATCATTCAATAGTATCTTGGACTCAGCTTCCTAACAAAAAACATATATGATGTTTGATATAAAAAACCAAACCCTATCTTAGAGAGAACCCTACTAATGAATGACCAATATATCTCAAGGAGCTTCACCTCCTTTTACTCCATAATTATTTTTTGGAGAGAAGAAGAAGCACCATCCAGACTTTGTCAGATCTTGAGTGAGTCATTCCTCGGTTGATATTGTTCAGTGCAGTTCTCTTTCTTTTCATTGCAAGAGTGCAATGTTTTGAGAGAGAGGGGAAGTATGTTATATGCACGTTATGTGTGCATATACTAGGAGGCTAACCCACATTAGGCTTGTGAGCATGGAAGCATGAGAACAAGATCTAGTGGAGCATGGGTTAGGACTAACCTTAAGGGTTAATGTTAGGGTCAGGCATCCAGGGGTCACACATGGGAAACGGAGAGTCAAGAGTCACTTGAGGGCCTTCCTATATAATAGGGGCATGGGGCACACTCAAGGGAGGCTCGGAGACTTGGGGCTTGAGGCCAAGGAGGCTTTGTTATGCTCTCTTGTGTATAGGATCATATCTACTCACCTACCCTGATTTGAAAGCCCGTGCTCTTGGAGGCTACCAACGCCAAAAGTTATTGAGATATAGAGGCAAGCTACTCGAGGAAGACAATCCCAAAGATGAGGGCAAATAATTATCCGAAGAGAATAACCCTAGAAAGGAGGGTAAACAACTTTTCGAAGAAGGGAACCGCAAAAAGGAGGGCAAACTCTGTGAGAAAGAGAACGGAGGAAGAAGAAAACTTTGGCTACTTGTATATTGAAAACAAATTTAGTTACATAGCGTTTATCTTAATATAAAGTAATTCTCGGTACATAGTGTGGACTTCTCATTTCAAAGCTAAGACTTTCTTTAAAATTTTATAAGATTTGCAACACCATGACTATTTCTCCATCTTTACTCTCCATCCTACATAAAAATACACTTTATTGCGCATGATGAATGTTTATAATATATTGATGCTAAAAATAGTTGACTATATTTTTGTGACGTATAAACTAATGCGGATTTTAAGAGTTACATCGTATCATTGCATTTGCCTTTGGTAGAATGTGTTGAAGAGCTCTTGTAATGATTTTTTTTTTGTTTTCCCACCACCGTGTCGATAGATAATTAATTAATCAATGTATAAATTACATGGATAAAAATATCTTACTAAGTAGAAAGTTATGTCCTTGTTCCCCCATGCAGCTACAATTGTTTTCATAAGCGTCTTGATTGTTGTTTCAAACTAACTTACGTAATCACCTTCAATCATTTTCTTACATAAGATTTTTATAAAATTTTCAAACTCTATCCAAACTCTCGTACACGAAGCTTTGTCATCCTTGGATCACAAGCTTGGTTAGTTGTGTGCTTGCATAGAGCTTTCCAACATTCCCATAATACTGCTATAACTGTTTATTCTCATAGTTTAACAAGAACCTCCTAGCTTTGGCTCCTCCCATGGACACATCTGCCAAAACATCACTAGTGGTACCTGATTTCTTGTCATCCTTTTTAAGTTGCACATGTCCCATGAAAACACGTGTTACAGAGTAATATCTTGCATTGCTCTAAACATGCATCATCTGGTAGCTGTGGATTGAGTCCTAGACAAGAGAGTGGGAGAGAATGTTTCACCCCTTTCACTCCAACACGGTGGTGATCAACATGATCATGCTAGCATATTTCCACTTCTTGACTCCTCTTGTGGAATTTGAGAATTCTCGCTTTCTAGAATAGGACACTTACGATGGTCAAAGGGTTTTTGTGGAAGAACAAGAGGAAAATGGCATGTTCTTTTCTAGCATGGCATAAAATTTGTAAACCCAAAGAATCTAGGGAGCTAGGTATGTTGGATATGTAGGTTCATATTATGGCTAGAATGGCTAAATTAGCTAGGGTTTTCATTGAGAAGGTTCAACCTTGAACTCTAAAGCTAAAAGATCTTTCTAAGGATATGATGGTGAATCTAAATGAGATCTAGAAGATTTTGACATGTTTTGACAAGTTTTTCTTAGTGGCTCCTATAAAGGGAAAGAACATGTCTTTATATTGTGTATATAGTCAAATGCTAGAAAACTCTTTGGCCATTTCTAGATTGGCAGGATATTTGAGGTTAATTGGGAATTCCTTAATATTCTATATGGTGGTGTTATAGCTTCAACCCTCCTTTGGCTCAGCTTGATGGTGGTGTCACATCTTCAACACTCCTTTGGTGACTCAACTTGATGTCATGGTAGCTGAGTTTTTTTTATAAGTGTGTTGTGCATGTAAAAGACTTCTAGGATGGGCCCCTTAATGGGTGGAGGAGCTCAAACCAAACGGTAGCTATATTTGGATGTTCTATCAAATGATAGCTATGTTTGAATGCTCTAGATTTGATAACCCTATTCTTCAATTATAGCAGTAAAGAAATTTAAATTCTTATAGCTGAACATGTGTTTAAAGGCTTGTAGCACCACTGAACATGTGTTCCAACTGGGACTCTTGGAGGACTTACTAGAAATGGCCAAGTAGTTCTCCTCTTGGCAAATCTATGACTACTAGTGTGTACAAGCAATTGATGGTTTTGGAGATGGATTTGAATAGGCTATGGAGGGTGAGCTTCTCTGTAACTTGCTAGACTCAAAGGTTTAAAAGCGTTTAGCAATTTGGGCTTCCGATTCAGATGATGGCATTCCTATGGAAGGTGATGGTAGGGTCTCTTTCTATCATGTTGAAAGTTCTTAAAAGAGGGTTTGGAGAAGGGAATTGTCCTAGGTGTATGTCAAAAGTGGCATGGAGTATGGAGCTACCTAGCATCACGGGCTATGTGCTGTATGTCAAGATGGTGTACAAGATAATTTGGGTTGTTACATATCTTGGTCAAACTAGTTGTTGGGTTAAAAAGTGGGGCATGTGGTTAATGTTGCCTTTACCATGGTCACAATCACTTGTCTATGGTAAGTATAAACTCAGAATGAACTATCATTTAGGGGCTCCAAGGATAAAGGCATGAGCGTTATAGGTTAAGGCTAACATCAACTTGTTGATGCAGGTGAATGGGATCAACTCTATGGAATACTCAACCCTCCTTCAAAGGTTATACGGATAAAGGAGGACTGACGTTGGAGGAGTATTGGTCAGGTTTTACTAGTGGTCTAAATGGGTACCAAGGAGTATTAGTCACATTCTACTAATGGTCTAAATGGGTACCAAGGAGGAATGAAGTTAGAGGAGGAATATTGATCAGTTTCTACTAATGGTCTAAATGGGTACCAAGGAGGAATGAAGTTAGAGGAGGAATATTGATTAGTTTCTACTAGTGGAGGAGTATTGTCAGGTTCTATTATTGGTCTTGTGGTCTTTTGATGGTGGTATGCGAGTTGACATCTTTCTATATGCGCACTGCATGGCCCATGTATTCTAAAAGTGGTGGTATGGGAGTTGACATCTTTCTGTGTGTGCATTGGGATGGCCCATGTATTCTAAAATCCCCAATGTAATATATATATATATATGAGTCCTTGCTAACTTGTAATGTCATGATGTACCTAATTTCATATTCTTGCCTTGGGATCAATGGTATAATACAATCTAAAATTTATTTTCAAAAAAAAATGTAAGTAGTGTAAATATATATATATACCTTGCTAACTTGCAATGTCATGATGTACCTAATTTCATATTCTTAGCTTGGGATCAATGGTATAATACAATCTAAAAAATCTTTTCAAAAAAAATGTTAGGGAACTTACAGGAGGAAAGTTGGTAGTGGTTGTGGGTCCCCAATACTTCAAAGCTGCAAGGTCATAAGCTCTTGTTGCTCTCTCCTCTTTATCATAACCTCCTATTGTAAATAAAGTCACTAATGAATGAACTAGAGGTGAAAATAAAGAAAAAATTACTTAAATTACATCAAACAAAAGGTAAATGCATGAGGAAGGTCACTAACCTAAGTATACTGCTCCATCACCATCAGACAAGAGTATCCCCATAGTTAATATACAAAGTTCAAAGTAGTTTAGTCAATTGAAATAGCATGAAGGGTATATCTAAGTCTAAATACAATAAAAAAATCCATTAATCTTCTGAAACATAGAAAAAGACAAGATTATTTTGTGTGTGTGTGTGTGTGTGGATGGATTCATTAATCTATTGTGTGTATAACACATGGTTGCGCGACCTACACAATATGCCTTTTTGACCTTGGACTAACAGGCTCGTATGCACAATGCCTTTTTGACCTTGGAGTAACAGGCTCGTATACACAATGACTTTTGCGTGTAAAAATATTGTTTATACAATTTGGAGGTTTCCACTTATAAGATGATATCGAAACAAGTTTAGGAATCATGTATGCATGTTGTGCACACTAAATTTCCAGTGTGTGTGGGTGTGGGGTGGGTGTGTGTGTGTTTGTGTGTGTGTGTGTGTGTGTGCATGAACATTGTGCACGCTGAATTTCCAATGTGTGTGTGTGTGTGTGCATGAACATTGTGCACACTGAATTTCCAATGTGTGTGTGTGTGTGTGTGTGTGTGTGTGTGTGTGTGTGAGAGAGAGAGAGAGAGAGAGAGAGAGAGAGAGAGAGAGAGAGAGAGAAGGCCCAAGATAAGGCCTTCTCTCTCTCTCTCTCTCTCTCTCTCTCTCTCTCTCTCTCTCTCTCTCTCCCCCCCCCCAAATACTTGGATCTTATCTTC
>NC_141056.1:10457416-10489916 GCF_041138505.1 Cibotium barometz | reverse complement strand
CTTCCACTTTAAATTTTCCCTGTCACAATTCCTTTAGTCTGCATAGACTTCAATCTCTGCACATTCACATGTCCAATCCTTTTATGCCAAATGTTTGTGTCTGCAACAATTCCTGTACCGTTTGCAAACATCGCAGCACTCATTTCAGGCATGTTTACATTCAATGTAAACATTCTACCCACTCTGTTGCCTTTTGCAACCAACCTGCACTTATCTTTAAAATCTTCAACATAACGACCATCAGCGAACCTGCAAACCGTGCTCAATCATCTGGCCAATTGAAACCAGATTCTTTGTTATGTTCAGAATGTGAAGTACATCTGCAAGGTACTTCACTTTGCCATCCTGCATAGACAATGGCACATCTCCAACATGGGCAATTGGATGAGCAGTGTCATCCCCTGTTTCCACAAAACCTGGTCTTTCCGGGTTTTTCATCTCCTTGAACCACTCCCTATGACTTGTCATGTGGTTCGAAGCACCTGAATCCACATACCATACATCATCTTTTTGTGCTGCATCAACATTTTCAGACATGGCATTCACAACATGTTGCATAACAAACAACCTTTCATTATGCTCATTATTTCTGCTTGAGGAGGATGCATAGTTGTTTTGCTGCACTTTCCCATTTTGCATGTCAGCCTGCTTCTTATAACATTCTGCCTGCACATGTCCAGGCTTACCACAATAATAGCATTCACGTGCATCATTATATTACCTTTGCCAATTTCCACGGCCTCTTTGACTCCCCCTGCCTCTGAATTTGCCTCTTCCACCTGTGTGTTGTTGTTGTTGTTGTTGATTCTGGGACTGTTGTTGTTGTTGCTGCTATCCATAATTCTGATTACCTGTTCGGCCACCTCCTTGACCACATCCACGGCCTCCTCTACCTCGTCCTCTTCCTGAGCTTGTGTAGAAGGCCTGTTACTCTGAACTGTTTTTGTTTTGTGAAGACTGTTGGTCTTCACCCAAGCTCTTCTCTTCTATAATCAGCATAGACACCAAATCTCTGAGCTTGTCTAGAAGGCCTGTTGCTCTGAACTGTTTTTGTTTTGTGAAGACTGTTGGTCTTCACCCAAGCTCTTCTCTTCTATAATCAGCATAGACACCAAATCTGTAAAGTTGGGAATGTTTTCTCGAGTCTAAATAGACGTCTTGAATGCCTTGTATTGTGGCCCGAGACCATGTAGACAGACCTCCACCTTATCATCATCATCTACTGACACACCAATAGATGCAAGGGATTCCACAATACCCTTTATCTTCAACGCATAGTCATTCACAGACATGCTCGTGTTCTCCACAGTATGAAGTTCGTTCTTCAACTGTATCTTGCATGCCTTGGTATTTGTTTCATAGAGTTTAACCAAGGTGTCCCACGCCTCCTTGGGGGACTTGGCATCTTGAATGTGCCCAATCATGGTGTCCTGTATACTAATGGAGAGCCAATACATGACTTTCCTGGCTCCTTGGTTCCAGTCTTTAAACTCTTTCATGACTTTCCTGGCTCCTTGGTTCCAGTCTTTAAACTCTTTCATGACTTTCCTGGCTCCTTGGTTCCGGACATAAATCCTACTGCAGAGCAGCAGTAGGATTTATGTCCGGTATCTCCGGTGCCTCTTCATGCAGCTCACCTTCTATGTTGTCCCAATAGCCCTTTCCCATCAGGAAATTTGTCAACCTGAACCTCCAAGCATGGAAGTTATTCTTATCTAGCTTCTCAGCCACAATCTGGGTTATCCCATCATTTGACATCTTGCCAAACACACAATTTTACCAAAAACAGCACTCTGGTTTGTCCTACACAAACTGCTGTATTTCCTACAGCGCTACTGTAGTACTCTCAAATGTCACAACCAGTGACTTCAATGTGTATACATATACCCAATGGCAACTGTCGATCTCTTTGCAGCACCCACAGTGTCTGCAGAGAATCGTTGACTTACCCGCAGTGCTCGAAATCGCGTGCTTTCTGAAAAACGGAGGTCCAAACGTGCCCGAAACGTATTTTTAGCCCAAAAAATATTGTCCGATAGGACTTAGTTGTCCTATAGCTTTACTCTCGCGAAGAAAGCTCCTCAATCAGAGATCGTTGCCGGTGCCTCCCGTAGAGCTCCCGACAAGGGTGTAGTCACCAACACAAATAGGGAAGAGTAGTTGAAGCTCTTACCTTCGTACTGCTTTCCTGTGCTTCTCTTGCTTGCAGCTCAGCCCTTAGCATGAACCAGACTCTGATACCATGAAAAGATGCAGGGAGGAAGAGAGCTTGAGCTCTTGCAAGCACACACACACTCACAAAACCCTAATAGAGAACACACAAGGTGAGAGGCTGAAATCTTCTTCTTCACACAACACTCAACACACCATATACAAGATAAGAGTACACAATAATATGAAAGGTTCTCAACCAATACATACACGGGTTCTCTATAGTGTGAACCCAACTAAATGAGCTGGCGCTATAACTATGCCAGTCTCTAGAATGGCTATCACACAGCCTGTCATCCCACTGGCCGCATATCACCCATGATCTCACCAACCATGCCAGTGGTGTAAGTGTGGGGTCTATCCCCCAGGTGGGTCATCAGTGTCCACCGCCTCACTAGACGAGCTCGATATCTCAACACCCTGCAGGATATGGGCATTGTTCCAAGGTTTTTTGAAGCTGTTCACACCCTGTTCGGGAACGTCAGTGTGAGAGTGGCAGTAAATGGTCAAGTCCCCCCCCCCCCCAATTTGCACTACAAAGATCCATTAGTAGTAGGGATGTCCACTGGCACCTCTTTTATTTGCCATTGTTGCTGATGCTCTTAGCTGGATTGTTGACAAGGCTATTCTCAGGAACAAAGACTTAGAGGGATAAATCTCGTAGGAGTTTAAAAACAATTATGCCTACAACAGTTTGCAGATAATACCAACAATCTAATTCACAAAATGACCCCCAATCTATAGAGGCATTTTGGGACTAGCTTCAAACTTTTTGTCTAGCTTCTGGCTCTGTCATAAATCATTCTAAAACAGGGATTAGAACTCTTCTTCAAGGGCCTTATCAATGGCTCCTTGAACAAGGGTGTCAAATTATCCCGGATGGCAAGATATTCAAATTACTAGGTATCCCATGAGATTTGGAGTGAGCATGCATCAAAGATGGCTTTGGGCCATGGAAAAACTCAAAATGCATTTTGCCAAATGGAAAGGTATGAAAGTCACTCTGGCATGCAGGATAGTGGTTCTGAAACATATCTTGATCCCTGCTACTGTTTTCTTTCTCCTATAGCGACCTTCTCAGGCTGAGATCAAGCCCCTAGAGTCCATGTGTAGAAATTTCCCATGGGAAGGTGATGCTGATACTCTCAAAATACCCAAGGTATCTTGGAAATACTCTACATGCGATCATTAAGAGAATTGCTTAATGCCATGCATTGGCGGGAAATTAGGCTTGATTTGATCATAATATTGCTCATAGGCTGCGTAGCTTTACTTGAATGAACCGATTGGCTTAATTCCTCGTTTGCAGAAATTTCTACTGATTTATTGAACTGAGGGGAATTGAGAGAAAATTCTAACCAGCTATTATTAATGGGGGGATGATCCATACGAAAATCTGAAGGAATTAATCTTAATTTCGCATCAAACGGTTTTCTCGTGTAGAATCTCTATTTGTGATGTTGGAACGCTGTACTTAGGTTGGGCCACTTTAGTAGCATAGATTATGCAATTAAGGAGTTAATATAAAGCGATTAATCTAGATTAGACTAATTGGGCCAGTAGTAAAGGAGATGAATTGCTTGGTATGATGAGTAGTTTAATCCTAAGATTTATGAATTTATGATTATCCATCGACTGTGCACACATCTTAATGATAATAATAAAGAGATTATAGGGCTGGTATCAAGAGATTAATCAGGTCAATGCACGCATCTTGCTAGTTATAAAGATACTACTGCAGGCTATTATCCAGAGATTAAGTAGGTTAATTACTAAGAGGCTACAGGTGTTTGTGAATATAAGAAATTCAGGTTATTAAGAGGACTAATAATCAAAAAGGCTGTCTGCAGCCAGAATTAACTAGGACGTTGGTGGATTATGAGGGATTAAGTTTTGATTAGGAGGGGATTATCTGCATGGAGCTGTTGCACCGGCAGGATGAAAAAAGTGCGCGGATCCAAGGGTGTTATTTCGAGCTATTTTAATGTCATTTTAAAATGCTTCTTATTTCCGGGGTGACAAAAAGATGAGGATAGAATGGATGGTAAGTCAAGGCACGTTGCATGAAATCGGAGCGAGTGAATTAAAAATTTTGATAAAAATAATAATACAAATGATTATTACCCTATTTCCCAACCATATAAAACAACTATTTTTATCCATGCATTTCTTTACTTTCGAGGATATTTTCTACCCTTTATAAATAACATTTCTAGGCTTAAAAAACAGCTGCTCTCTCTCTCTCTCTCTCTCTCTCTCTCTCTCTCTCCAACAAAAAAAAAAGGAATTTGTTTTTTTTATTTTTTTTCTTATGAGGAAAGATGACTACTTGAATTTTTTTTTTAATGAGGAAAGATGACTACTTGAATTTTTTGGATTTTGAGATATTTATTTTCCAATGGTTGGTGAAAATAAGGATATTGGGGGGATAATAAATAATTGGCTTTAGAAAGGGCTTGGGGGGGGAGGTAAGGATGGGAATTAGGATTTGGGGTTATTGATTTATAAAATGAGTTTTTATTTTTTAAGGCGCATAAGCTAATGTAGAGTGCTTGGGGGAAATCGCTAGTTGGAATTGCCTCATGAATGGGGCAATGGCAAGTGGAGCTCCACCATGAAGGCAGGCCTAAACACTATATAGAATTTATAATAATTATAAATTAATGACATAATCCCACACATGGCACCATTTCAATTGAAGTCACCCACATCTAAATACCTATTGATTAATACCCTAAATTGCTTATTTCTTTCTCCTAATCTCTCTAAACTCTCCACTTTCAGAACCTTAAACACCACCTCCTTGCACACCTACCTAAACATCCACTTAACCTCCCACCTTAGATACCTTATACAACACCAATCAGTGCCATTAGAGAATATACCACTTTCATTCAAATCATCGAGCACATTAAGTGCCATCAAACCTTGATTTCATATAGATTAAATCGTTATCTATTATTAATAATAAAAACTTAATTTACCACATACCATCTTTTGCATTTAGAGGGGGGTTCATATGTAAAAAATGAGATGGATCCAGGCCAACCAAGAAAATCATTCATTTGCCTTAAATGGATTTAAAGTTAATTCACACTCTAACACCAAAAGATGTTATGGACCAACAAAATTATTCATTTGCCTTAAATGGATTTAAAGTTAATTCAAACTCTAACACTAAAAGATGCTATGGACCAAGAAAATTATTCATTTGCTTTAAATGGATTTAAAGTTAATTCAAACTCTAACACCAAAAGATTTTATGGATTCTTATAGGTAATTAATTAATCCCCATACGATAAAAATGGTAAATTGAATTTTAAAAAATCTTTACATGGCAATGTATACCATTTTTGCATAGTAATTTGGAACTTTTTTAGGTATCACCATCATGCAAGAAAGATACAAATTGCCATATAAAAATCCATGCGAAAAAGACCATGCAAAAACCCTAAATATTACCATGCAAAAAAAGATACATATTATCATGCAAGCATCGTAAATATTACCTATTGTTTTGTGGTGATTTCTATTTTATGCATGTATACATGTATGTACCAGGGTATTGAGAGGTAGAATTAACTCGGAAAACTAACCACCACCACCACCACCACCCCTCCCCGTGCGTGGGAAAAAAAACTTGACAAAACAAAAAAACAATGAACCACACACACCCTATACCTTTTTTCCCCAAGAAAACAAAAGTTGTTTGTTACAAAAGCAAGGCTAGATATGGATAAATAGATGCCCATGGTCCCCACCTAGGTGAGAAGTGGGATGTGCGAGGGATCCACCATGGGCGATCACGAGGGATCTTCCAACACTCACGAATCTTAATGTGTAATCAAGGTAGAGAAGCATAGAGGAGTTAATGAGAAAGTCAATGTACATATTGGGGCTTGGGTATAAAAATAGAGAGAAAGCGTAAATGAATCCATAATACTAAAGAAATTTTGTCAAGGTGTTAAAGCTCATCAAGGTAGAGGAGCATAGAGGAGTTAATGAGAAAGTCGATGTACATTTGGGCCTTGGGTAATTTTAAAAAAAAGAGAGAGGAAGTGCAAATGAATCCATAATACTAAAGACATTTTGTCAAGGTGTTAAAGCTTAAACACTTTGACAAGCCAAATGTGGTCTTCCAAATAATGTGTAAATTCGTATTTCTTTGGGAAAACAAAACAAAATAACTTCATGTGTACCATTTTTTACTCCGAAACAAAGTTTCTAAGCATCAGTTTCCTAATATGAAAGAAGCAAGTAACTCGTGTGTCGTGTGACATACTTTTTTTCAAGGGGATGCATAAATGTGTGTGGAAACACCCTTGTAAATGGAGAATCATATGGAAATGTATATTTTGAACAAACACATCGCATTCCTTTAAATTTCACATATATGCATTCTCTTCTTAACACTCAGGCATTCAAAATGTGAATATGGACATGGAGCCTAAATAGTTTCACATTTTTGTATCCTCTTAACCTTTTTGATTAAGATAATGCAATTATTTTCACTTTGCTATATGGGGTCTTCCAAACTCCTCATGAGTTCGTTGTCCTTGGTAAGTTCTCTCTATTACCACCCTCCCTTCTTCATTACATGCAATGTATTTGTTATCAAGGCCATAAATCCAAAATAGGTACATTGATCAAGGCAAAGTGCTTCACATGTTTAAGAAACCATTTTGAGAAATCATGATTCAAGTACCCTTATAATTTGTGTTGTTTTTTCCTTTACAAGGGACCATGCTTTCTTGAAAAATCTTTTAAATGATGACCTTCACATGTCAAGGGTTAGGTAAGTTCAATATATAGGAATTTCACTAGGTGTATTGCCCTTTTGCAAAGGATAGATGATTTGCATGCCATCATTGAAAAGAGAAAACGCAGATCTCGCGAAGCGCGTGCAAAAAAAAAATATAGAAGCTTAAGAGAACACCAGATTGGGTCCCAATTGCCCCCCAAGTGCATCCTGCTTGAGTATTTTTATAATATTTTATCCATCAAAAATAGATTACATGGCTATTTTTAGCCCAAGCTTACTCTACAAGCTTTCCTTTTATAAAAATTGGATAGTAAAATGTAAGGTTCCTCCCTTTAAAAATGGGAGAAACACTTAAGATAGTCCGCTAAGTCTTATCTTGGGAAAAATTTCCTATTCATCGACACCTTGACCCTGTAGAGATTCAAGGATACGATTCATAGGTATGACCTAGCTCTATCTCGCAGGGGGAGCGTGATTTTCTAAACATCAAATCACCCATAGGGCAATTGATCAAAAATTGGGCAACTACTAGACTTGATTTCTAGAGACAACGCTTTTTTCCTCATCTTATGCAAGGCATAGCCCGCTGGCCTAGTTTTCTAGAATAGAGTTGCCCAAGAACCTAACTATCTAATGTAGGGCTTTCACTTAATCTGTTGGAAAGCTACCCGACTAATCGGGTCCACCCGTCCGTAGGATGGTGCCGTCAGGGCATTCCATCCTCCCACTTTCCACCCTACTCATGCATCAATTTGTTTTTTAATTAATACTACCACACTGTTTGACATAAATAAACATATTCCTTAATTAGGGCCCTTCTTCACAAGGTTCGTTAAAACAGCCTTCTTACACAATACAATCATACCAAAGACAAGATGTAATTATATAAAAAGTTTATACATGAATCCATTTCCATAGAAGCCAAACCGGCTCTCTTATTCTTATTCTTATTCTGCCGATGATCTAGAATTCGGCCTTCCAGCCTCTACATGCTGGGCAAAATCCTACGGGACCATACACCTCATCGTCGGTCGCTGGCGAGGACTCAAGCCGGCCTGTCGCCCTCTCAAGCTCCATCGCTCGATCCTCCCGCCCCTCAGAGGGATGTCTACACACTAGGGTGGGCTTATTTACCACACTAGCCTGGGCCCTCAGAACTAGGCAGCCTCATAATCTCTCGCTTCAATCGGCGATCCTTATTCTCCCAAAGGTATGAGGGATACCTTGGGCCATTCCCGGGCTTTGCTAACGACGCCGCCCAGCTACACAAGCACGGAACAGAGTTAGCGTTGAAGCCAAAAAAATCTTGAATTCTAAAGATAACAACTTCAATGCAATTTTCTAAATATAGCATTCACAATTCATGAAGATAACTGTTGGCCACCAGAGAGTTGTTCTTCATGGCGATGCATGTGGTGTGGCTGATGTGTTGCCCACCATTTCGCTGTGTGTTCTGCACATTGATGTGTTGCCCGTCGTTTCGCTGTGTGGTCTGCACCCGGTTCTGTGGTATGCATTTTGGCCTGGAAAGACTCTCTTTCACACTGTGTGGTGGTGACGCTACTGCTTGTTGTGTCCTGGGCAATTGTGGTGCCTGGTGCGTTGCTATGCGCGCTTACCATGGGGTTGTTTGCTCCCCCCTTCCCGTGCGATCAAGTAACGGGAGAGAGAGAGAGAGAGAGAGAGAGAGAGAGAGAGAGAGAGAGAGAGAGATGTTACTCTCCTTGTGGTGGTTGAGAGAGAGAGAGGGAGAGGGAAGACTTCCTCTTGTGCAGCAGTTGAGATGTGCACCGTTTCTCTGCTCTTGTGGTTATGGGAGCTTCCCGAGCAAAGAGAAGCAGAGGATGGAAGAAGGAACTACTCTGATACCAGTATGAGACCTCCTAGAAGAGAATAGGGCAACTCTCTGCCCAACCATCGAATATAGACCCTAGCTAGCTAACTATAGCCCTAGCCGTCCACACTAGTCTGGACTCCCCTGAACTGCCCAACTCCCCCTAGCCTGATAGTCACTAACTAGTTACATCCAAAAAATGACAGACTTTCTTTTTGACAATTGACTTGCCCCTTCCAAGAATTTTGACCGTAAAAAAGAACTACAAAGATGGAAATATTTGAATTAAGCTATTTGTTGTCATTTTTGAAGAGGATGGCTACCCAACAAAAGGCAACCATATTCCCACTGTTCCATGTCCACCCGACCATGCCTATTTCTTCTCCTCCACCATTACGATTGGAAATGTCTCTAGTTATTAAAAAAGTCATGGTCCTCTTTTGAGGGAAAAACATGATCATTCCTATACAATCAAGAAGCTTTATTTTATGAAATCTTTGTAAGAAAGGTTCCTAAAAAATATAATACAACAAGAAAAAAGAGAAAAATATAACACCAAAACATTGTTTTGCATTTTCATTAAATATATTCTATGAGTTTTTCAAGAATAAGAGTATTTTTCTAAGATTTTATTTTAGTATGTAATGATTAATGCTTGAAAAAGTCAAAGAAACAATAACGCTCCTTGCCCTTTATATTTACATGCATTCACCCATGTCCTTTCTATTTAAGGTCTCACAATTCTCTATAAAAGGCCTCAAGGGTTCATTCCCAAAAATAGAGGGATAGAGGAGAGGGAGTGGAAGGATGGAGGAGGGGGGAGGGGATTCATGTTACTAAGGTTTTATAAATTAAATGATTAGTGGCATTTAATTAATACAACTACACTACTTTGATTGAAAACAATATTATATACACCATATGAACCAAAATCTTTTTTCCAAGATGCATGAATTAATTTGTAGGGATGAGTGCATTATATGATTTGCATGTAAATTACCTTTTTAAAAGCTTTTTGCACCTTGATTGTTTCTATTTTGAATGCCTTTCTGTTTTATCCTTCTCTCTCTCTAGATCAATAAGCCGATGTTAAGCAGCTCTTGTCTCTCTCTCTCTCTCTCTCTCTCTCTCTCTCTCTCTCTCTCTCTCTCTCTCTCTCTCTCGCCCTACTAAACATGGACATTAATTAATGACCTTTGCTAAGCTAAGAATTGCCTAGTTTCTTGCCCTTCCCTCATCTGCTTGCCTCCCCTCACCCACTTGCTCAAACCTCCTTCGTGCTTCATCCACCTCGACATCAATCCTTCTCCACAACCACTTCCTTCCCTCCCCCATACAAACAAGCCCAAAGTTTGTTATGGGTATCAACTAAAGCATTGCAAAACTAAGTTGCTTCCCTCATCAGAGTGCGTCACCCATCTCCCTCATTTGCTCATTGAGCCAACACCGCCTACTCCCATTGTAGTGATGGGGAGAGAGAGAAAGAGAATGCACTCATAATGGAGTACCACATTCACTCAAGGGAGTACCACCATAGCCATGGAAGCTTGGAGCTCCAAGAAAGTATGATTTTGATTAGACAAATGATTAGATGTCCCTAATTACAATTTGTTCACTTATATACTTGCCCACCTTTTCACACTTACTAATGTTGGGCCCCCATACTTGCCGGCCCATATCCATGCCCAACCATGGGCTTCCCTTATGTCCAAGACCAAGCCCCCTTCATTACAAACCATCCCCACCCAAAGGTTTCATCCTCGAAACCATGTAGGAAACAATGTATGGACTATGGAAACCCTTCTTGTCTTCAAGCATGAGTGTGGAAGTACATTCTCTGCAATCCAAAAGACATCTCGCACAAAAGAACTCCACATAGAGCTGTCCACTTATTTTATGTACATATGGACTGCCCTCTATGATACCCATAAGCCCATGGAGCCTTGTTGCACCTTGCTTTGATTGACGAGTGATGAAAAACACCAATGGTCATGGCTATCCATACAATAAATTTACAGCAATGACACCCTTTATACCACCATCCCCAACCCATGCATATAGCTGTCCAAAGACACCATAGTACATACAGTTGTACCCACTTTATCCACTATGATTCATTGCTTGTAGAAGCTCTGGATGGTCTTTCATGAAGCCTTCGGAATGCCAAGAAGCCTCTTTAATAGGCAAGCCTCTCCACTTCACAAGGCACTTAACATTCATTAGGGAAATTTTGGACTCAACTTTGGGCCCTCTAAGAAGTGCCAACTAAGCTTAGAGAGAGATAATCCAAAAAGCCTAAAAAATAAGGTGAAATTGATTTTGGCATATTTTCTCTTGGCGTTTTCATGAGATATAAAAGATATATTTCTGTTCTTAAATGTACACATAAAAATGATAGAATATTGTTAGTTCTCGAAGTCTTCAATCTGTGAATGTACTTTATGTACTACATGAACAATGAATTGGTTAATTCTCCAAGTTTAATGGCTTATATCTCAAAATATCTACATACAAGCCATAATAGAATATTTCTTGAAATTTGAAACAAGGATCATCCAAAAATAGTTCGAGTTTCCTCCTTGCAAGAAACTTCACCTCAAATTTTGAAGGTTTCCTCCCTGCAAGAAACTTCACCTCAAAAATAGTTCGAGTTTCCTCCCTGCAAGAAACTTCACCTCAAATTTTGAAGGTTTTTGATTTCCCTCCCTGCAAGAAACTTCACCTCAATTTTTGAAGGTTTTACATATCAAAGTTTGCAGGTACTGGTACCTTCAAAATCAAGGTTTTTCTCGCAAATTAGTTTGACTCTTTACTTCTTTTTACTATTTTGGCACCTTTCTTTTTCCATTCAGATTTTTCTACTGATCAAGAGCAAGGAGTAACACAGAGAGGATCAAGAGGATGGCAGAGGGATCAAGAGCAAGGAGGAATACAAAGAAAAGAGACATTACAACCTGCACATCAAACTTGAACATGAATATTAACCTCTAAGTAAGAGAAATAAACCTAATACTTTGTGTACTCCTTCTAAAGAAATGTTGAGGATGCAAGGGAAGAAAAACGTAGATTTATGGATTGATGGGGGGTTATTGCCTTACTCGCAAGCAAAACAAAAAGGACTCGGCTTTTGTAAGCCAAGGCAAGGGCAAAGGCAAAGGCAAGGGGAATGATCAACGCAAAGGCTCTAATTCCAATGCTAAAGATTCTTCAACCAAAGGTGACAAGGACAAATCAAAGGATTCTTCCAAGGAGTGCACTTTCTGTGGTCGTAGTGGCCATACGGAGGATCGTTGTTTTGCTAAGAAGGCGGTATCCAAGAAGGTAAAAGCTGAACTTGAATCCAAATCTAAGGGTTCTTCTACATCAACATCTTCTCACGACAAAAACAGAGACAAGAAGGAAGATGGTAACGCCAAGATTGCATATGTTGCTATGTCTTCTACTTCTTCATGTGACACATCACTTGTGGTAATCAAAGATCTTGATACGCATACTGCAGATGAGTGGATTGCCGATAGTGGTGCTACCTCTCACATGACGAATAGTTCTTCCTTATTGGAAAACTATAAGTCTATCTCTTCATCAGTACACATTGGTGATGCTTCGTCTCTCCCTGTGATTGGTATTGGTGATGTTTCTTTTGGAGATGCTATCTTACATGATGTTTTGCATGTGCCTAAGATGTCTGCCAACTTATTTTCTATCTCTAAGGCTACTTCTAAAGGTCTTGGGGTTTACTTTGATGATGAAGTAATTGAAATCATTAATAGACAGTCACTCTTTTGTGTGGCACATGGTTATCAAAATGCTGGGCTTTATCATATAAGCTCTTTTACAGCACAGTTGCCACCACATGAGTCTCATCTTCATCAATTATTTGCTTCTCCTAAAGCACTTGTTTCTAATGAAGATAGTAATCTATGGCATTTCCGCTTTGGCCGTGTTCCTCTTGCTACTTTGCAACATCTTGTCTCACATGACATGGTTATAGGTCTACCAAAGCTTCAGAAACCTCGCCATCATATTTGTTCTTCTTGTGCTCAAGGAAAGCAACATCGGGCTTCTTTTCCAAAGGAGGCTCATAGGGCCACACGCATACTTGAGCTTATTCATGCTGATCTTGCAGGACCTACGAAAGCACAATCGCTTGGTGGATCCAAGTATTATATTCTTCTTGTGGATCCAAGTATTATATTCTTCTTGTGGATGACTTCTCTCACAAATCATGGGTTTATTTCTTACCTAAGAAGTCTGATGCCACTTCTGAAGCACTTTGGCTTCAGCACATTCTGAATCACCTTGGATGTTCATCTACTCCGACACTCATCTACTCAGATTCACAGAGTGCTATTGCTTTAGCCAAAAATCTAGTTATTCGAGGACGATCCAAACACATTGATGTTCATTTTCATTTTGTTTGTGATTGGATTTCTGAAGGTCGCATTCAGCTTGAGTATTGTCCTACCAAAGATAATGTTGCTGATTTGTTTACTAAGCCTCTTCCTTGACCTACCTTGGATTATCTTCTTCAGTGCGTTGGCGTTGGTCCTCCCATCTGGACCTGAAGAGGAGGTGTTGGATAGGTGTCATCTCCAGATGGTGTCACACTAGTGGCACACTCTTTAGCCTCTAGGCATTTTTGGGATTTATAGCATTCATTTCCATTTTTTCCTATTTACACACTTTTTGGGTGGAGGAAAGGGTGGAGGAACTTTCCTATATATATGAGGCATTGTAGTTCATTTCTAATTAAGTTGGCTAGTGGTTCTTTGATGAGTTCTTGAGTACATTGTCTCTTCTCTCATCTCTTCTTTCTCACAATTACATGGATCAAAATATCTTACTAAGTAGAAAGTTATGTCCTTGTTCCCCCATGCATCTACAATTGTTTTCATAAGCATCTTGATTGTTGTTTCAAACTAACTTACGTAATCGCCTTCAATCATTTTCTTACATAATATTTTTATAAAATTATCAAACTCTATCCAAACTCTCGTACACGAAGCTTTGTCATCCTTGGATCACAAGCTTGGTTAGTTGTGTGCTTGCATAGATCTTTCCAATATTCACATACTACTATAACTGTTTATTCTCATAGTTTAATAAGAACCTCCTAGCTTTGGCTCCTCCCATTGGACACTACTATAACTGTTTATTCTCATAGTTTAATAAGAACCTCCTAGCTTTGGCTCCTCCCATTGGACACATCTGCCAGAACATCACTAATGGTACCTAATTTCTTGTCATCCTTTTTAAGTTGCACATGTCCCATGAAAACACATGTTACAGAGTAATATCTCACATTGCTCTAAACATGCATCCGATAGCTATGATGGCAAAATGGAATGAGCATAGTCAAGATGAAGCTTTAATAGCTTATCCAGTATTCTAATTGCTACATGTAAAGTACAGATGTGAACTCTCTCAAGATTTATAGGAAATAGCTTATCTAGTATTCTAATTGTAACTACATGTAAAGTATAGATGTGAACTCTCTCTAACTTTTTAGGAAATAGCTTATCTAGTATTCTAATTGTTTGTAACTGCATGTAAAGTATAGATGTGAACTCTCTCTAACTTTATAGGAAATAGCTTATCTAGTATTCTAATTGTAACTACAAAGTATAGATGTGAACTCTAACTTTATAGGAAACACAGGGTCCCAATTGGGATCCTCAATCACAATACATGGTTTACCCTTAACTTCCAATTTTTTTGTTGACTTTCCCTTTCTCTTGGTCTTTGATTCCCTTACGCCTTGGTTTGGTCTTCATTTGAGTGAGGGTCAACCCCTTGAGTTTCCATATCAAGGAGAGGGAATATGTAGTATATTGAACACAAAATGATGAAGATTCAAAGAGAAAACAAGAGATGGCAGGGAGGGAGAAAAATATAGTAAAAAGAAAAGAGAGGGAAAAACTCGTGTCATGCCCTATGAAAGAGAGAATATGCTATGAATTCCAATTTAAGATTATTTTACGAAATATTCAAGAGTGCACTAAAGTAGGCAAGACAACTACCAAATATAGGTGAATTAAAGTCACTATAGATACGTGATGGATGGCATATTAAAAACACTATCCTTTAAAGGGATGCATTTAATATAGTTATTTGTCTCTACTATTACGTGATGGATGGCATATTAAAAACACTATCCTTTAAATATAGGTGAATTAAAGTCACTATAGATACGTGATGGATGGCATATTAAAAACACTATCCTTTAAAGGGATGCATTTAATATAGTTATTTGTCTCTACTATTACGTGATGGATGGCATATTAAAAACACTATCCTTTAAATATAGGTAAAAGGGATGCATTTAATATAGTTATTTGTCTCTACTATTTTAGTTAAATCACTTTGATTAGGAAATTTAATCCAATCCTTATATAGCCCTTTTTTTAATTTTTGGCCCTAATAGATGTGTGTTCCAAAATGATGTATCTATCGTGTCTTCAAATGTGACATGCATATACTCTTGTAGGTAGTGAAGACGATGATAATAGTAACATGATTGGTTCTTCTTCAGGACCCTTATGCATAAATGTTTTTGTCATAATTCTTCATAGCTTCTTTTTTTTTATCGAGGAGTACCATGATCAACTTCATAAATCTCCATGATGCTACAATGGTGCTAGATTGGGTGTCCTTCTCCATGCTCTTATCCATACTAGGACATATTGTTGCTGGCTCTCTATGTTGTTAAACCTTGATGGTCAAACAAAGGGAAGGTGTAACAAACATGAGAATCCTTTTTTGTTATGATGTGTACTGTTTTGGGGTATACCTTCTTTTTATCGGCATGTATAATGGATCCAACTTAAGCATCACTGATGCCCATTTATAAATCTACCCTTATTCTTGAATTTCTAATAACTCTTTCTTCCATTCTTGTTGAATGCTAAACTTCTCTATCATGGGGTTGTCATCATTATGTCTCTATCTTTGTGTAGCCCCCCCTTGTATGTACTGGTTGTTGGTTTTTTCATTATTAGTAACTATAAGCTATCATAAACATTACCATGCATATCTCTAGTAGGTCCTACAATTGTGGATTAGCTAGACTTGTGGTCACTCCTACATTTTTTTGCAATCTACCTTCCCCTACCATAGGCATCAGCTCTTCCCGTTCTATCATCAAGGCTATGATCAGATATGGGGATTTAATGGACCTTTTTGGGGGCTACACTATAAGCCTCTAGAAAGATTCTTGTCACTAGGGTTGAAGGGCATGATCTACATTAAAACCTTGAAGGATAACTTTAGCCAAGAATGGATAACCAACCTTGATCAAATTCTCACAAGGATAACCGATCTACAAGAGGTAGTTCTTCCAAAAAATCTTTGTCAATATAATTTTATGTTAAAGAAATGGGTGAGGGTAGTGTTACTTATGTGGGAATGCTTACTGTCAGCCTTTTGCTGTCAGTGATTCTTCAAGGGTTTCGGGGGCAAGGGTGTCAGTGGGGACGTCAAAGCGAAAAGAAGATCATTCTAAGTTAGTAGCGTGGACATTCGTATTGTTAGGGGGACGAGTGTATGTGAAGGGAGGAGTTTAGATGTGAAAGGGCAAGGAACTATATAAGTGTAGTTGTAAGGATTATCTCTCTCTCTATCCCTCCTTGGATGTGAGTGGTGGTGGGGGCTTGGTTGTACTAATGAGCATATCAATATCTATTTTCTCTTCAAGGTTATTAGTAATTCAATATGTTTAATAGTAAAATCATATATTACAGATACATGTATTTTCTCAATATGTTTCTATAATTTTTTAAAGAGATTTAGTATACCATAGGGATGATATACAGGGAACTCTCATGTAAAAGTAGGTACTTGTATCATATGATTAGAACCACCCCTGCAAAACTAGGATGGTTTCAAAATTTTCTAGTGTGGAGGGAAGGTTAGGCAACATTAAAAGTTCTAACATCTCTTCCATGTTATCTAGAATAGTGGAGCTCATAAGTACTCTACACCATGATCTAAAGCTAAGGACTATAGGGTGTAGATCATGTGTATACATGGTTATGTAGTCAGTAAGATAAAAATCATTATGAAATATGGACATTATTATTATGGGGTCTACATCCCTATCCTTGTTTAGTTGTATGAGACCTATATCCCCCCGTGTTTGATCTATCATCTATGTAGGCCAACAACGAGGCACACTCCACAAGTTGCTTTACCTTTTCACTTGGCTCAGCTGTTTTTGCAGCTCTTGCTTTTGGGATAGATGTTGCTCTAATTCTATAATTCTGCATCCTTTTCATTAAAAAGTGATGTGATGGTTTCCTCATAAGTTTCTCTTGCTTGGAGGAGAGTGGCATATTTGTCATTGTGGAGACCTTGGTTTGCCGTATGACCTCTCCAAGTTATAGTAATGACTTCTGAGAAGCCCCTCTTTGGTTTGAGCTTCTACTTTTGCTTCATTGAGAGAGTTGATCAGATGTGCTACCACTTGATCTACTTATGGCTAGCTCCATTTTCTCTTTGCTCTTTTTTAGTTCAACATGGAGAGAGCGAATTGCATGTGCATAGGCTTTGTTTAGCTCTTTGTGTTACCTCCAAATGTGTTATGTGATGCTCTTGTGAACTTCCTCAATTTTTGGTAGCACTCTACATGCCTCTCAGATTGTTTCTCGTTCTTTGAACCTTTCTTCTATTTGTTAGAGTAGTTAGGCCTTAATTTCTTTGACTTTTTTTTGTCTCTACCTCTAGCTTCTTTTTCCATATTCTTTTTTGAGTTCTTGAAGATGCACTTCTATTTGAATCACCTTGGCCTTTAGCTTTGTGGACTCCTTAAATAGCAATGGTAGTTCCCTTTGGTTGGAGACATACTTTGAGACTAGCTTCTTTTTCCATATTCTTTTTTGAGTTCTTGAAGATGCACTTCTATTTGAATCACCTTAGCCTTTAGCTTTGTGGACTCCTTAAATAGTAATGGTAGTTCCCTTTAGTTGGAGACATACTTTGAGACTAATAAGTCCATATTTTATCCCAATTCTCTGAGCTTACCTTGATGTAACTAATTTTTGCTCCTTGAGTTCTTGGCCTTGTTCTTCTTGGACCTTGCTACCAGCAATTTATCATTTTTACTATCTCCAATTCTTCTTCACAAATGTTTAGTCACTTTATATGGAAGTATTGATTATAGTCCAGATGTAGCTTGTCAACCTGTGGGGTGGTAGATGCTCCATTACTAGCATGTAGCTTACAAAGTACTCTTTGGTGTGGCAGAAGGGGGATAGGAGTAGGAGATATGTAAGAAAGGATGGAGCTAGCACTCGTAAGCTTGCATCTTTTAAAGGGAACCTCCTCTGTGTTGGGTTTTTGGAGCCTCATATTTGTGTGAAACAACCCTTAGATGGCTTAGTGTGTTTGTTTGTGTGAACAACTTCTTATAAATATTTTGTATGTGAATGTGATAAGTAGTGATGTTATAGGCACTTTCTATATGTTATACCCTAGTGTGTGTTGCATCAAGAGATAGGTGCTAGTGCAAGGCACGCCATCACATACTTGAAACACCCACCATCGTTATAGTCATTGATGTGACTATGTCCTACTCTTGTTTTACAATCTCAAATAAGTTAGATTCAAAAGCTCAAACGTGACTAGCCCCATCAGTTGTGCTCTAGTGTAGTGATAGGGTTAACAAATAGCATGTCCATGCACAAACACCTAAGCATTGTAAGCAAATAAAGCCAGTTTAGGCTCCAACAAAGGGTGTTTCACTCTCTGTCACACACAGAGTGGAAATTTTTAGTTAGTCCTAACTTAAACAAGTTATGGAAACAAATATGGAATTATTGGCTTCAAGTCAAAGAGAGCTATAGATACAAGTAGAGGAATCCACACAACTAAAGCCAAGATCATCTAGCAATAGGAGACACAAATGCCGAAATATAAAATAGAATATGAAAAGAAGCTATAACTGGAAATAGATGAGTTAAATGTGATAGAGGCCAAACTAAGGCAAACAGAAAAAGACTTGGAAGTCTTCAAGAAAAATATCATAAAGAAAAAGGCTGAAGAAGTTCTGAGGCTATGAATAGTAGACTTAGACAAATGTGAGCAAGAAGAATTCAACAAAGCTCATGCACAAGAACTTCACTCCCTTCATGTTGGGTAAACATGAGACTTGTAGCCATATTTGGTAGTGATGTGTGTGTGAGCAACAAGGCATTTTTTCCCTCTTTAGGAGGTTTTTTCCCCATGCTAGTATACACCCATCTTGGGGTATACTTATCATCTTTGTACAATGTCCATTCTTTATCTATCTATCATCATCTCATTGTGTGCTCCCTTGAGATTCTCAAGTTTGTGTGTTTGAGCACACATTCGTGCAACCCTATTTCCAACATTTGGTATCAAAGCATATGCTCCTTGTCCCTGTTACTCTTTTGCCTAGCCTTCACCCCAAGTCGCCTATCTTCTTGAATCTAATCAAGGAGCCCTTCCGGGAGAAGAAAGAGAACTTCATGAGACAAGGCTTGCATCTATCCTTGTCGGTTACCTTTCTTCAAGTCTCACACATCGAATAGTGAGTACTTTGCTCACTTTTCACAATGAACTTTTTCATATGATACTATAAAAACCTTGATTTACTATCTCCTCCCCCAAATTATTGAGAACTACAAGCCAACTGGCTTGTGCCTTGTCCATGAAACCGTCGCCATGAAACCCCGAAAATCCGGCGCCGCTGGAGAAAATCCGGGCCAGATCATCATAGCGGCTCATATCAAAATTGGTGACTGCATTCACGCCACGATACTTGATCGCAGCAATGTCGTATGCTTGAGCTGCCTCTTCTTGCGTGCCTGCCCCCATGCATCACATGTAATCTTGACGTGTTTGGAGGCTGATGTGGGTGGGGGGGCGGCGCCGCTGGAGAAAATCCGGGCCTAGCGGCTCATATCAAAATTGGTGACTGCATTCACGCCACGATACTTGATCGCAGCAATGTCGTATGCTTGAGCTGCCTCTTCTTGCGTGCCTGCCCCCATGCATCACATGTAAGCTTCCATCACATGTAATCATAATAATTAGCTGCTTAATCCCTGCACCAAAAGCCATGCATAATCCTGTGGGCACATATTGAGAATTGCAGCAGAGGATTTAGAGAGTAATAACTCACTAAATGTGCCAAGGTATAAGTCCTTGTTTCCAGCGACTCTCCCAATCCGAGCTTGCCATCGACCGTTCTGGTGATGCCTAGGAAACAAAAACCAGATAGATTTAATCAATATTGTTTGTCTTTATTCTGATTTTTGGTTGAAAAATATGTTGATTTAAGTGTTGTCCTTTTATTTTTGATTGGTTGAAAATTATGTTGATTGAAGCGCTGTCCTTATTTTTGATTGGTTGAAAAATATGCTTTTTTCAAGCATTCGTCTTTTGTGGTTGTGTTGTTAAAGTGAACAACCAACACCTCATTTTAATCTCTTGTTATATAAAAATATGTTGTTTTTTTAAATTGGTTGTTAAAGTGAACAAAGAAATCTCATACGAAACGGTTATAGTTCACAATTTATAATACTCTAAGTCATTAAAAAAAAACATGAATTTCCCTCACAATTAAAATCACTCAATATTATGAAATTTGGTACTAACTTATGCATATGTACATTTAATAGTAAAATGACTACTAGTATATTAAATAAAACCTTCCAAATATAGTCTAAGAAATGGAAACTACCTTGTGACTCCCCTGTACTTTGAGGCACCTCTTGAGAATCCACTACTATTCCTGAAAAGCAACGCAAACACAATAAGAGAATACAGATCTACAACATAAATGGATCTACTGTCAATTAGCAAGTCTTTAACGCATCAGATGATGTGCACATGATGTGTAGACCTAAATAATCCTGACCTTCTGAGAGATGCCACAAATTCTTGACGTGTCATTTGTTGCATCTCTTTAAGTTCCTTTTTGTAGTCAAGCAACTACAACCAACAATTTGTGGGAGATGGTTAATCAAAAAAGCTCATGACCTTAGCTTTGAAACATGGTAGGGTTAGTGTTTTTTTGAGTAAATTTCCAACCATATAAGGAAAAGATAGTCCTTGAAGATACCTATCTGTGATGACCACTGAAAAAACAACTAGATTAACATGTTATGTTGGAGTTATAACTATACTATTTCATCACCTATCCCTTTAAATAAAGAGGACATTGAATTTCATTGCATATGTTTCAAATCTAGGTGGGAAAAACCTCACAAGGTAAATGGATTGATTTATAGACACATAATGCGAAAAGAATGTTTTGATGATGATGAACATAATATGAGATTTTGGAGAGAAAAAATATATCATATCACTTGCACATAAGTATACAGAACTACCAGCGTGTGGTTATACCATAGATTGCTTCTGACTAATATTTTTGGTTTGTGGATGTATCATATCAACCGAGTTTGCACTTGCCCTCATAGTAATTGCATAGCACCATCTTGACTAAACGTAGCTATTTACATAGCCACCCAACATACACGAGCTACATGCCTTGTCATTTATTCACCCTAATTATCCCTTCACACAAGAGTACATGGGTGTAAGGCTTGGGCAATATTTTTATGGCACTTTCACTTTACTCCTTGTCTTGTGAACTTACTCATTCTATTGTTTCTAAAGAACACAATTAGCTTTATGAATGAGGTTAGGCTTGAAAATATTGGGCTTAAAGGGTAAAGTACTACTTCTATTAGTCGTTGCTTTATTAATGACTTTAAGACTGTATAAGTGATTGGATTGCTTATAATTCATCAAGTCCAATCAAGAATATTCCCATGAGATATCATATGAGGTGTCAAACATAGTTTGGGTGATATAGTTTGATATGGTTTACAAAATGTACTCTACCTATATAGGTCTATCATTAGGCTCAAGGGTCCTCTATATAGAGCAATGGGCTTGGGGGGTGATCTTGCCAACAACCCCTTTTACTTCATATAAAAACCTTTGAAGGCTTTACATAGACTCACATCCTCCACAAGCTAGGCTCTGTGAGAGCTCTACAAAGGTATGTGTGGGGCTCACTCACTAACATTGCATGCCATTGATATATCACACAACCCTTATAATATGTGAGCCCTTAAAAGAAGATTTTTAAAGAACTCACAATGGTTAACCTTGCAAAATCATTCACCCAAATTACATGCATTAGTCATAAAACCCTTAGTTAATAAACTATGACCCTTTGTGTAAAATTTGAAGTGATTTAGCATATACTATCAATTTAAAAAAAAATTTAAAGTTGTCAGGCAAGCTTAGAAAAAAGGAACTCTAAAAGTGTGCATGGGTGACACTATCATGCAAGAAGAAAGAAGAGGGCATGGTGGCTCGGGGGGGGCACTACTAGAAAACCCTAGGTATCACGTGCGTTCAAGAGGTATTTTAAAAACCCTTAACTAAAATCCCCCCCTCAATAAAACAACCCCTCTTTACTTATGAACTAAATGATTTTTTTCTAAAATTGGATTAAAAAACCCCTCCTGTTAGTGTAATTGTGTTAATTTTTCTCAATGTATCTAGTTAAAAAACCCCTCTTGTAGAACTCACATGGTACACTAACATTTTTTGAGTTGAACCCCCTGAGCATGGTGGATGCATGGCATTCTTGCGTAAGCAGGAGTTGGGGTTGGGGTGGGACACGAGGGATCCCAAGGAGAGATCTAGGACAAAGAAGGGGACAGGAAGTTATGGTGGGAGGAGTGGGAAAAATGAAGATTACATGAAAAGGGCTATGGAGGAGGATGAGGAGGAGTTTGGGGAGGGCCAAGAAGTTATGAAAGGAGGAGTAGAAAAATGAGTAATAGTACATGAAAAGGGCTAAGGAGGAGGATGAAGAGTTTGGGGATGGCCAAGAAGGCAAGGTCCTCTATGGACTCCTTGGGAAAACATGTTGAAGCAGTGGAGCACATTCAAATTACAAATGAGAGGTTGGTCTTTGGGTTTCACCAATAGCTTGTGGTTATGACCAAGAACTCAAAGCTACATCCAAAGTTTTCATGTTCTGTTGTAGGAAATTGGGGGCCACTTCCTTGGAGGTTTCCCATCCCAATAGTGTTCACACCACTACGCGCTTAACCTCCACCACTCTATTTCTTTCCAAGCCACGAAAATTGGTGGAGGAGGGATGATAATGGCCCTAGTCTTCTATTATTTAAGTATGATCTTATTATCGCTGGCACTATGCATGTGGCATGCATGGAGACGACCATGCTATGACCTTCCAACACCCTCCCTCGGATATGTAGGGTACCCAAAGGCTGTAATGACACTTGGCTCAGAGGTTTGCATCTCTCACAAAGATGTCACCCAGCTATTCCAGCATACATCCCCGCTGCTAGTGATTACTCCAAGCATACCATCACAATGCATCCTTCTTAGCCGTACACACATGTGGCCTTCATTCAACTCCACCGAGAGGAATCGGTAAGTCAACTAGCTCTACTAACATCCCAACATGCCATCCTTGATTTTGATACCATGTAAGAAATTGGGAGCCACTTCCCGAGAGGTCAACCATCCCAGCAGTGTTCATGCCACTGCACGCTTAAACTCCACGACTCTATTCCCTTCCAACCCACGAAAATTGGTGGAGGAGGGATGATAATGGCCCTAGTCTTCTATTATTTAAGCATGATCTCATTATCCTTGGTATTATGCATGTGGTATGTAGATGGCTAGGCCATGACCTTCCAACATTGCTATCCCAAGGCTTCATTGACCATCAAGTGCTTCTTTTTTCTTCCTGTGGATGTTTTTTTGCACCGAAAGTTTACCATAAGACATGGTCTTCTGACTTGGCTGGAGAAGGGCTTGTTGCAATGTAAGGTGATTCTATACGGGTAAGGGCTTCTTCACAATGTTTCTACTTGATTCCTCATGGGTCCCCAAGTTGCTTGATACTCTTTTCTTTAGGTAAATATTTGTTCATGTGCTTCCATGGGATCCTTTGTTTCATGTTAACAAGGGATCCTTTGTTTCATGTTAACAAGGGGCTTCTATATGCATGCCTTGTCTGTGTTGAAATGGTTAATCCTCCTCCTTGGTTATGGCCATCTATTGGTGGGGATTTTTCCAGGGCTTTATAGCGATCTCTATTCCTCCTAATCTAGATTTTGGGAAGGCGTCAAATAAGGTGTGTATTGCTAGGATACAGATAGGGAGAATCCTAGGGAACTAGAAGGCAATTAGGGAATATGGGGCTACTTTAGATTAAGATGGCTTTTGGTTCTTTTGTTGGTGTGTGTTTTAACTGTGGTAACTTTAAGAATTTTACCACAAGCTTGCTTTGGTACTTAAAGGGCTAGATGAAGAAAGGGAGAAGAAATCTTAGCAAGAGAGAGAGAGAGAGAGAGCCCTAAAAAAGAGGTGGGGCAAAGAGGATTCTAGCCCCCCAATCAAGGGGGGAGGACTGAGGTAACACCTGAAGGAGAAAAGGGAGGGGATAATGAGAAGGTTGGAAAAGGGGAACCCTCAATCTCCCTCAGATCTTTCTAACAACCCCTTTAAAGTTCTAGAGGTGGTGAAAAGTGATGATAGTGTTGATAGAGATAGATGCAAAAGGATCACGAAGTGGTGTAGGGGGGACACTCAGACACAAGAGGTAATATAAAACACGCCAGCATAAAGTTCCACTTGTGTGCTCACCCAAGACTAACTCTCATTGTTTACCATTAGGGAAGCTCGTCCAACACTCAACACCACTACATATCATCATGACATCACAAAACAATAAAGCAAAAATATAAGGGTTTTGCTAGAACTCACCACCCAACCATAGGCTCCAAACCACATGCAATGGTAAGCCACCCACTGAGCTAGACACAGGCACAACCCTCTCAAGCATGTGCCCACAAAGCATGCACGTCCCATACCACACACGCCCATCCATCACAATTGCTATCATTGGCACTACCCACTAGTGGGCTAACCACAAGAAAGGACCTTTGGGATGCCCTAGTCCCAAGGTAGGGCTCCACAACTAGAACTCCGACAAATGAGACACAATCCCAACTTTGTAGCCACTTGACCACACTGCTATAAGAACTGTCCAGCCGGCCTCTAACACTAGCCACATTATGTCCCCACAACATGGGACATAACATTCCCCCCCTCCTAACTAGAGGGAGACTAGGAGACAGTCTACATACTAGCGTCGGAGTGAAACAACATTCTCCCAAGTGTTGTCTTCATCAAAACAATTTCTCCATCTAATCAACCACTCGAGATAACCCGATTCCTATGGGTGCGGTCCCTACGATCCACAATTGACACTATAAGACTTTCCCAGTCCTCATTACCTGATTTTGGGATTCTCAAGTAAACCCATTGACCTTCTTCCAGAACTCTGGCTAATCGCTTTTGGTGGTTGGCATAAAATTATGCTCTATATTGTGCACTCTTTATGCTTTGTCTTGCAGACTGCAGCATGTCTTGCTATTGTTTTAAGAAAGAAATCAACCACATCACCAACTTGGATGTTCTCTAAGTCAATCCTCCACGAGGCTCTAGGCTAAAAGACATACATGAGCATAAAAAAGGGCTCATCTTAGTAGCATAATACTTAGCACTATTGTAAGTAAACTCTACTAATGGAAGATAATCTTCTGAATCAAACTGTCTCAAAGAGACATATACATGCAGCATATCTTCCATAGTCGCATTTACACCTTATATCTGGCTCTATCAAACTCAAGATGGTCAGATGATCAACTTAGTATGCAGTTTCTTGAATACTTCACGCCAAAAATGTCTAGTGAACTTTGGATCTTGATCACTGACAATATCAACTGGAAAGCCATAAAGGCTAAACAACTTTCCAATAAACAAATAAGCGAGCTATATAACTAACATTTTCTCTTTGTACAGATGAACGTAGCTAATTTGATGAGTCGATTAGGATCACCCAAATGGCATTATTCCCCCTCAAAGTTCATGGTAAATCCAACCATAAAACTCATAGAAATACTTTGCCATTTTTTTAGGGATTTCCAATGGCATCACGACAAGCCATCACATCTCAAACGCTCAACTTTATTGACTTAGCATTACTGGCATTTTCAAATATATTGTTTGACATCAAACTTCCACTTTGGCCAAGTGAAATATCTTCTTACTAAATGCTTACTCCTCACCACACCCGGATGCCCAGCAGAAGGTGTGTCATGACACTCAAACATGATGCAACTCCTCGCACCATTAACATCGGGTACATAGACTTTTCCCTTTTGGAAGATCAAACCATTCCGAATAGAATACTCTCTCATACTAACAAAAATAGGGGTCATCCTAGCCTGTATAATATCCTAGATCCTACCAAAGAATCTATCATGGGGATATAAGCCCTTCAGAGAGTCAAATATTTCAAACTTACTCTCAACAAATGAAAGTTGATTCACATAGCCGATTCTACTTAAAGCATCTATCATTTTATTGGTAGATCCTTTTTTATAAAATGAATCTCAAAATTAAACTCTTTCATAAGCTTAAGCCAATGAGCCTTTTTTCCCCTTAGCTCTAGAGAATTGCAAAAGTATTTTAGAGATAGATTATCCACATGAATACCATAAAAGTAAAGCCATACAGATAATGTCTCAACTTTTTCAAAGAATGAATAACAACAAAAAGCTCTTTCTCATACATAGGCAACTAGCTTGCCATCCTCAAACAATGAAGCTCCAATCGCATATTCACTGGCATCTATTTCAATCAGAAATGGTTTAGATAATCTATAACTTAGGCGTAGCAGTTTCTTGATGCATTAGGACCTCAATGGAAGGCTTCTTGGGCCCTTTTATTTGGCAATTTAAGGAGTCAAACCTTTTCTCTTAAGAAGAAACGTTTTCTAATTAGAAGCTTCAAAACGGCTATTTTATTCGAATTTGAATTTTGGGAGGAAAATGGAATTTAAAATCTAGCAGACAAAACCATATCATGTAACATATCTATAGAAAGCTTTTGATGCGTAGATCACGGATCTATAATCTCCGCTCAAATCGGAGCTTGTATGTAGAAGTTATGAAGGTCCGAAAATTGTAAAATTGCCTCCCTCCCTTTTTGGGAGAAAAAGTGCACCCTTTGACCACTCTTACACCTCTCTTACAAACCCAACATTTCAGTCCACATGGCAGCCCCCCATTTGGCTATTCCTTAATCACCTTGATTAGGCTTGGGCAAATTAAAGGGCCCAAGAAGACCCCATTCACTTCCTAATGGTTTCAATTCATTAAAGCACCCATCTAACTCCTCAGTCCACTCAATAGGCTTGTACTTATTATACTTGCCTTTCTATACCTCTTTTGAAGATTCAAAAAAGGTAAATCAATCTTTACATAATTCCAAATAAAAATCTAGATATAACAAGCCATCATAAAGGGTTATGGCATCGGTACACCTACTAGCTAATCTTCAAGAAAACAACAAATTCATGCGTAAAACCTTGAGAAAATATGAAAATAAACAAGAGACAAAGAGTCAAGAGAGAAGACACTCCACTTTAGGGGTTGGAATAGCGTTGGGCTGGGGACCCCCCCCTCTCGCCGCCTTCAAGTTACATTAGATAAAACCCCTTGGAGGAGTCTTGAGTACAAGTTCTTAGAGCTAGGGGTTGGAATAGCGTTGGGCTGGGGACCCCCCCTCCCGCCGCCTTCAAGTTATATTAGATAAAACCCCTTGGAGGAGTCTTGAGTACAAGTTCTTAGAGCTAGAGAGATCTCTTGTCTTTTTACATGTCTCAACCATGAGAGAATAATTGAATTTATGGTTCTTGTCCAAAAAGCACTTGTGAAAAGCGCTTTAAAACTTAGTTGTAGCCCAAAAAGAATCTTTTTAATAATAAAAGTTCTTTTAAAAATCTTTCAATGTTTTGCTTTCTAAAAGTTGATATCATTCTAAGCATGGAATCTTGCTCTATGCTACTAACTTGCCACATGGCAATGCCACATCACTTTTTTTTCCCAAAACTTCTCTTTTTTTCCCATTTTTTGTGTTGCGTTGCATTGCATTTTGCATCTTAGAAAACCTATATTTTGATGCTTCAGTGACATCCCCCCAACTTCTTAAATAGTTGTCCTCAACTGATAGGTCTTTCTTTTCTCTATTTTTTCTTGTACTGGGGTAGCTCTTCTCTCTCTAGACCTATCACTTGAGAACAACTGATAGGTCTTTCTTTTCTCTATTTTTTCTTGTACTGGGGTAGCTCTTCTCTCTCTAGATCATGCAGAATGTCCTCCTCTTCTCTTGTGCTTGGCTTTGGGGAGCATCTTACCTTCACGGTTTTCACCCTTCACACCATAAAGTGACCTTGGGTTTGATCTCTCTAGCAAATACTCTCACCCCTTGCTACACCTCTAGAGTCACCCTCAAGCAAGAGTCTCCCAACATGATTCTGTTCCTGTCAAAATCAACTTGCACCGGTTATATGTTAGAAGACACAAACACGTGCACACATGCTAATCCTTGGGTTTAATCGGGCATCCCCAACCCTTGGCACACATACACATATATACTCACACAAGCATAAATCACATACACATACATACTCACACATACACATATATACTCACACAAGCATAAATCAAATGAATAAAGAAATGCACAAACATTTCCTTGGTTTTGACACCAGTCCCTACTATAGTCCAACTACCCATGTTAGTGTCTGATTATGGTAGATTAACAGTACTTTCTTCACTGATTTGCTTTAATAGTGCCTCCATGAGATGGCTAGTCCTATGATTCTTGTACAAAAGATTTAGTATGGTTTAATCTCTGAGTTGTTCCTTTTGGATACAACTTGGACAACAACCCTTGAGTTCTAGAATAATCAATTCCTTGTAGTGGAATGTAAACCTTGAGCATTCTCCTTTGTTTATGGTTCCTTGGATGTCAAAATACAAAGGCCGATGACATCCCCTTGGCTTCTAATCATTTGTTTTTAGCTGAAAAGCTTCTTGATATGCCTGTAAAACCTGTGGAGACTATAAAGAAGTTCTCATCCACCGCTTAGCATCCATAGACAAATAATTCTTGAACTTGAAAAGTTACTTTCTAGTAATCTTGTCATGAGATCTCCTTCTATCATTATGAAAGACAATCTTCTCTAGTTGAAGAACTTCCTCTAACTCTTCAACTTTTGGTGGATTGTCATTCACTAGTTCCAAGGTTTGGGACCCCTATAAGCTCTTAGGTGACTCACATGAAACGCATTGTGAATCCTCCAATATGAAAAAACCAAAACCTATCTTAGAGAGAACCCTACTAATGAATGACCAATGTATCTCAAGGAACTTCACCTCCTTTTACTCCATAGTTATTTTTTGGAGAGAAGAAGCACCATCCAGACTTTGTTAGACCTTGAATGAGTCACTCCATGTCGGTTGATATTGTTCAGTGCAGTTCTCCTTCTTTTCATTGAAAGAGTGCAATGTTTTGAGAGAGGGGAAGTATGTTATATGCACGTTATGTGTGCATATACTAGGAGGCTAACCCACATTAGGCTTGTGAGCATGGGAGCATGGGAACAAGCTCTAGTGGAGCATGGGTTAGGACTAACCTCTTAAGGGTTAAGGTTAGGGTCAGGCATCCAAGGGTCACACATGGGAAATGGAGAGTTAAGAGACACTTGAGTGCCCTCCTATATAATAGGGGCATGGGGCACACTCAAGGGAGGCTTGGAGACTTGGGGCTTGTTTGAGGCCAAGAAGGCTTTGTTATGCTCTCTTGTGTAGAGGATCATATCTACTCACCTACCCTGATTTGAAAGCCCGTGCTCTTGGAGGCTACCAACGCCAAAAGTTATTGAGATATAGAGGCAAGCTACTCCAGGAAGACAATCCCAAAGATGAGGGCAAATAATTATCCGAAGAGAACAACCCTGAAAAAGAGGGTAAACAACTTTCTGAAGAAGAGAACCGTAAAAAAGAGGGAAAACTCTATGAGAAAGAGAACGGAGGAAGAAGAAAACTTTCGCTACTTGTATATTGAAAAAAAAATTTGGTTACATAGCGTTTATCTTAATATAAAGTAGTTCTTGGTACATAGTGTGGGCTTCTCATTTCAAAGCTAAGACTTTCTTTAAAATTTTATAAGATTTGCAACACCATGACTATTTCTCCATCTTTACTCTCCATCCTACATAAAGATACACTTTATTGCGCACGATGAATGTTTATAATATATTGATGTTAAAAATAGTGACTATATTTTTGTGACGTATAAACTAATGCGGCTTTTAAGAGTTACATTGTATAATTGCATTTGCCTTGGTAGAATGTGTTGAAGAGCTCTCATAATGATTTTTTTTTGTTTTCCTACCATCGTGTCGATTTGTACAAAAATAGTTGATACGAGTAGCATAGTGTGATTTTTCCATGTCTAGAGTATTTTATGTAGCAAGAGGCCCTTAGTTCTTCACAAAGTGTGGGTCATGTGCAAACAAAATATTCTTCATAAAGAAGAAGAAAAAAGAACATATTAATAATCGATAGATAATTAATTAACCAATGTACAAATTACATGGATAAAAATATCTTACTAAGTAGAAAATTATTTCCTTGCTCCCCCATGAAGCTACAATTGTTTTCATAAGCATCTTGATTGTTGTTCAAACTGACTTATGTAATCACCTTTAATCATTTTCTTACATAAGATTTTTATAAAATTATCAAACTCTATCCAAACTCTCGTACACAAAGCTTTGTCATCCTTGGATCACAAGCTTGGTTAGTTGTGTGCTCACATAGAGCTTTCCAACATTCCCATACTCCTATAACTATTTATTCTCATAGTTTAACAAGAAGAACCTCCTAGCTTTGGCTCCTCCCATGGACACATCTGCCAGAACATCACTAGTGGTACCTGATTTCTTGTCATCCTTTTTTAAGTTGCACATGTCCCATGAAAACACGTGTTACTACAGAGTAATATCTCACATTGCTCTAAACATGCATCCGATAGCTATGGATTGAGTCCTAGACAAGGGAGACTGTGGGGGAGAATGTTTCACCCCTTTCACTCCAAGGTGCTGGTGATCAACATGATCATGCTGGCATATTTCCACTTCTTGACTCCTCTTGTGGAATTTGAAAATTCTCGCTTTCTAGAATAGGACACTTACGATGGTCAGAGGGTTTTTGTAGAAGAACAAGAGGAAAATGGCATGTTCTTTTCTAGCATGGCATAAAATTTGTAAACCCAAAGAATCTAGGGAGCTAGGTATGTTGGATATGCAGGTTCATACTATGGCTAGAATGGCTAAATTAGATAGGGTTTTCAGTGAGAAGGTTCAACCTTGAACTCTAAAACTCCAAGATCTTTCTAAGGATATGATGGTGAATCGAAATGAGATCTAGAAGTTTTTCTCAGTGGCTCCTATAAAGGGAAAGAACATGTCTTTATACTGTGTATATAGTCAAAAGCTAGAAAACTCTTTGGTCGTTTCTAGATTGGCAAGGATATTTGAGGTTAACTGGGAATTCCTTAAAATTCTATATGGTGGTGTTATAGCTTCAACCCTCCTGTGGCTCAGCTTGATGGTGGTGTCACATCTTCAACACTCCTTTGGTGGCTCAACTTGATGTCATGTAGCTGAGTTTTTTTATAAGTGTGTTGTGCATGTAAAAGATCTCTAGGATGGACCCCTTAATGGGTGGAGGAGTTCAAAACAAACAGTAGCTATATTTGGATGTTCTATCAAATGATAGCTATGTTTGAATGCTCTATTTTTGATAACCCTATTTTTCAATTATAGCAATAAAGAAATTTAAATTCTTATAGCTGAACATGTGTTTAAAGGCTTGCAGCACCACCTGAACATGTGTTCCAACACTGGGACTCTTGGGGGACTTACTAGAAATGGCCAAGTAGTTCTCCTCTTGGCAAATCTATGACTACTAGTGTGTACAAGCAATTGATGGTTCTGGAGATGGATTTGAATAAGCTATGGAGGGTGAGCTTCTCTGTAACTTGCTAGACTCAAAGGTCTAAAAACGTTTAGCAATTTGGGCTTCCGATTGAGATGATGGCATTCTTATAGAAGGTGATGGTAGGGTCTCTCTCTATCATGTTGAAAGTTCTTAAAAGAGGGTTTGGAGAAGGGAATTGTCCTAGGTGTATGTCAAAAAGGGCATGGAGTATGGAGCTACCTAGCATCACGGGCTATGTGCTGTATGTCAAGACGGTGTACAAGATAATTTGGGTTGTTATGTATCTTGGTCAAACTAGTTATTGGGTTAAAAAGTGGGGCATGTGGTTAATGTTGTCTTTACCATGGTCATAATCACTTGTCTATGGTAAGTATAAACTCTGAATGAACTATCATTTAGGGGCTCCAAGGATAAAGGCATGAGCGTTATAGGTTAAGGCTAACATCAACTTGTTGATGTAGGTGAATGGGATCAACTCTATGGAATACTCAACCCTCCTTCAAAGGTTATATGAACAAAGGAGGACTGTAGTTGGAGGAGTAGTGGTCAAGTTTTACTAGTGGTCTAAATGGGTACCAAGGAGTATTAGTCACATTCTACTAATGGTCTAAATGGGTACCAAGGAGGAATGAAGTTAGAGGAAAAATATTGGTCAGTTTCTACTAGTGGAGGAATATTGTCAGGTTCTATTATTGGTCTTGTGGTCTTTTGATGGTGGTATGGGAGTTGACATCTTTCTATGTGTGCATTGGA
>NC_141056.1:10337416-10454916 GCF_041138505.1 Cibotium barometz | reverse complement strand
AACATGTTGTTCGTCTGGCTAAAGGTTCAGGAGATAAGCAACTCCAAGACACTAGTTATGGCGGAATCCTCAAGAACCAACATCAAGAAGCGTGGCTCCACCACGGTCTACATGGAGGAAGCTGAGGTTCGTCATCTCCTATGAGACAATGCTGCACATGGACAAGGAACTGAACATGCCTGTTGGGACTAAAGGTGAAGAAGGAGTCGGTCTTCATGGTGCTGGAGCAAGAAGATCATCGAGGTGTAGCAGATAAACTCTGAGTTTCTCTTCCCACTAGTCTCGTGAGAGATTGGTTGTAGGTTTACTAGTACTGGTGGGCTCTGATCAGTCTGTGTCATGGTCCTCGCCCTCCAGGTGAGGCCCAAAGAGGGTGGCCTAGATATAATTGGTGGCCTAGAGGGGTTTCCATATCCAATATTTTCCAAATAACTATTTTTGCTTTCTGTTCAAGGAGGAGGAGATGGCCATCAACATCTTCGGGGGCTAGCCAATGGATGATATGAAATTCCCCTTTATCGCTTTTCCAATGACACCCAAATGTCTCCCCTAGTAGCCCTAAACCCACCAAATACCCTATTCAGGTCAAGCTCCCTGACCTACCTCTGCATTTGTACCCTCTGCTTAAGCTCATAGTGGAACCCCTTGGTAAACTCTTAGGGCAAAGACCTACCCTGAATCTTAACCCGAGATGACATCCCCAAGCTCTAGTAGAAGTTGACCTGAATAAGGATCTTCTAGAAGATATCTTGATTAATCTTGATCGAAACACTAGTCTTATCTAGCCTATCACTTATAAAAACCTTCTCAATGCTTATTTCCATTGTAATAAACAAGACCATTTTGTTAAAAAATTTCCCCTAAAAATATGCCCCCTCCCACTCACAAGAATCCGGGCTCCCATCCGACTCAAGATGCTCAAAAAGATAATGACAAGTTTCAATCGGCTAACAGGTGTAGAAAGGGCTTTAGACCAAACCCCAAGTAGGCCACAAACTAGGGGTAGAAACTAGAACATGTTCACCCCTCTTCTTGTTGGTGTAACAAACCCTTCTCAACCCACGGGATGAAGATATTAGATCATCAGATGGAGAAGAATATGTCGAGGAGTCCCAATTTAATGCTTCCGATAGACTGGAAAGAGAGATTGACAAAATGGACTTTAGTGATGACTCACCCCTAACAGCCTTTAACCCGAAGGAGGAGAGACTCCCGAGTTTCGAAGACAAAGGTAAGAACAGGACAAAATTTGCGATATCCCTAATGCATAATTAGGATGATAGTCATCCTTCATTTGTGTGGCCTCATCCTATCCCAAGTCCAACACTTCGTCATCAGGACCTCTCCCCCACAAAAAGAAGAATCTCCAAAGTAGGGTTCAATATTGATTCTCCAATCACAAAGGAAAAAGTGGCCTTGACTAGGAATGTGCACCCTTCTGTTCTTGTAATTATTCCCCTCTCTGAAATAGAAAGATATTGTTTTACCCTGTTTTGACCTAGAGAGAGAGAATCCAAAATTGAGGTATCTTTGGATATAAAAATCTTCCTAGTGTCTAAAATGGATTCCCTTTTAAAACAAAAGTTCAAAATGAACTTTCCAATATGCATTAAGAATTAATTGAAAATGGTATAAGGAACCTTAGCCTAAGGGTCTAATTTTTTTTTAAAAAAAGAATTATGATCCAATAAGGTTCCAATGAGCCAATTGGATTAATCCAAGTGTTGGGATGAGATAAATCTAAAAGAATAGAAGAAAATACCCAAAAATAAGTAAATACTCATATAAGATGAAGAGTTGACTAAGTACAAGGTTTATTAGTTAAAAATTATGAGATATTACTAAAAAATGAGATATTTTGAAATAATGATGCATTTTTGACACCTTGGTAAGGAAAGGGAGACTCTTGAGGTAGGTGCCTCTTTCACATGTGTGGAAGGGTTTTTAATTCAAAAAAATTGTGATATTTTTATCTCTCCTCTCTCTTGGATCAAACCAAATAAAAAAGGGAGCTAAACTGGTCCAAATCTTGTCCAAATTGAGTCAAACTGAACTTGAAAACTTCTAGAACCCAGTTGGACTCGGTTAGTGGCCTCCCTCACCTATAAATAGATCCTCAGTCATTTGTAAAAAAAATATTGGAGCTATACCATGCTAGTATTATATTAAAATAATCATATTTTCTATTATCCTTTAAATTTTTCTCTCTTGGGAGCTTGAAGCTCTCTCTCTCTACAACAACTCTTGGAGTTGCTCTTCTCCTCTCGGTGGACCAATTGATTGGTCGGGGGCTTCACTTCAATTAGAGAATCAAGCCAAACTTGGAGGTAAAATCAATTTTTATGGTTTTTTTTTTAAATTTTATCAATAACTTTCTTCTTCTCAACCCCTCTCAATCTTGAAAAGCTTTTTAAATGATTGTTTTAATTCAAATCAAGCTTTTCCTTAAAGTCTTAATGTTTAATTAAGAGAAAGTTAATCTTTATGCTTATTCGTAATGCTTACTTTAAGTAAATCTCTCTCTCTAAAAGAATAGCCATCTTTATGGGGCTAAACCCCTTGAAAAAGAATATTTCTCAATGATAGTCTCCTAATTCAAAGCTAAACTCTAGGCTTGATAAGCTAGAGATTAAGAAAATGATATTTTTATGATTTTGTGTTAACAAAATAATAGTTATTCTTTTAGATTATTTATAAGTAGTTAAAAAACTACTTTGATTGATTCTTAATGAGAAATAGATTATCCTATTAATTTGAGAAAAAAGAAATAATGGAATTAGCTTAATCTAGTGAGATAATCAAAATTAAGTTTATGATTATGGTTAAAATTATGATTTAAATTCATATTTTGACTTTAAGCATATAAAAGAAGAACTACTATCATATTTTCATTACAAGCTTTTATCCTTTAGATAAAAAAATGAGAATTATAGGTAATAGCAGCGAAGCTATGGCAAAAATTTTAGAAAATAATACATATCTTATTTTTATGCATAATGCTAAAAGAGGACTTCCTATCATATTCTAGGATTGGACATCCTATGCAAAAAGAATGATTTTTATTATATTCATGAGAAATAATTTTTTTGTAATTATGCATAATTAATTGATTATGAGAAAAGAGTAAATTTTGATAAATTTATTTTTATGCAAAAAGAGGAATTTCCATGATATTTGAAATCCAAGTAATTAAATGGTAAAAGAGAAAAATTTGGCATAATTCAAATTATGAGTATTTATCAAAAATAAAATTTTGAGCATTATTAATTTTATGGAGAAATATGGGTAGAATTGATTTTTGTAAATCCCATGAATCTTTTACTCGAAAAGAAGAATATTAAATATATTTTAATTGAGAAATTTGAGAAAGAATATGAAAATATCCATCAAGAAAACTTGGATAATTCTTATTTAGAAAAAGGAATCTAGAATCCCTCGGAGGAGGATCGAGGATCCAATGAGTAAACTGAAGTTTAGAATTAGTTCTCATTAATGAAGCTTAAGGAATGTAAACGAATGTAATGAGATATGGATGAGATGTGATGTGATAAAAATGGATGTGGATGTGAATATGATAAGATGTGAATGTGATGTGAGGAGATGTGAGTGGATGTGATGAGATGTGATGATACGTGAATGGGTATGATGTGATGTAAATGGATGAGAATGAGATGTGAAGTGATAGATGTGCATGTGAATGAATGGATGGATGTGGATAGATGTGAATGTGAATGAATGGATGGATGTGGATGAATGTGATGAGATGTGAATAAATGTGATGAGATATGGATAGATGTGGACGTGATGTAATGTGGATGGAATGTATGTGATGTGATGTGGATGCAATGAAAGTGATGGGTGTGATGGGATATGAATGGGTGTGATAGATGTGAATGGGTGTGATGAGATGTGAATGGGTGTGATGAGATATGAATGGATGTGATGAGATGTGAGTGGATGTGATGAGATGTGAATGGATGCGATGAGATATGAATGGATGTGAATGTGATGTGATGATATCTGAATGAATGTGGTGCGATGCGGTGAGATGTGAATGTGACGTAATGAGATGAGAATGGATGTGATGTGATGTGAATGGATGTGATGTGGATGGATGTGATGTGGATCTGGGTAGATATGAATGGATGTGATGTGATGTGAATGGATGTGATATGGATCTGGGTAGGTGTGAATGGATGTGATGTGATGTGAATATGATATGATGAGATGTAAATGGATGTGATGAGATGTGAATGGATGAGATGTGATGTGTGGATGGATCTGATGTGATGAGATGTGGATCTGAATGAATATAAATGGATGAGATGTAAGGTGGATGAATGTGATGTGATGTGGATCTAGGTAGATGTGAATAGATGAGATGTGATATGAATGGATGTGATGTAATGTGATGTGGATATGGGTAGATATGAATGGATGAGATGTGATAAGGATGGATGTGATGTGATGTGATGAGGATCTAAATAGATGTAAATGGATATGATGAGATGTGATGTGGGTGAATGTGATGTGATGTGGATAGATGTGATGAGATGTAATATGATGTGATTGGATGAGAATGGATGAATGATGATGGGAATACATATGACTGAATGAGGAATAAGCAAAGTGAATTGATTTAGAAGAATGTGGAATAACGAGAAATGATGTGGAACAATGTGGAAAGATAAGAGTTCGTTAGAAACTGTATTTATGACCTGTTTTTAAATGATTATTTTATGTCAAGAATGCTGGGGAAACATTTTGACCATCTTGTGAATGAGGTCATGGAGACCTAAGTGATAAAGTTGCAATAACTGACAGAGATCTAGTTGATTGGCCTTGCTGGTCTTCAACGGATGAGTCCATGGCTCTTTTATGTAGATCTGTTGGTTGATCTTACTGATCTTCAACGGAGAGTCCATCTAGATCTTTCTTATGATTATATTTTCAGGTACTATGAGCTAAGCACTATCAAAAAGGCCTCTAAGTGAGCATTTGGTGAGCGTTCTGGTTGCCAATGATGCCTACTTGATTATATTTCCAGGTACTATGAGCTAGGCACTATCGAAAAGGCCCCAGGGTGAGCAGGTGGTGAGCATTCTGGTTGCCAATGATGCCATAGGTATACCAATGATAAAGGAATGATTGAAAAATAGAATTCAAGCTAGATATTTTGGAGGATTATGATCAGTGATACTATGGTTTCATTAAAAGATTATTTTAAAGATAGCTGAATCTGTGAAAAATGCAATTTCATACTGGGTGTGTAAGTGGTGTGACTATCTTGAACTTTGCTTGAAGCATTGGCTAGGGGGCTTGGGAACTCTTTTCCCTGGTACTTGGAGCAAAACATAACCAAATTCCTAAATGGATCCTATCACAACAGTGGTTGGCTAACCCATGGGATTTTGGATAGGGTTAGGCTGAACTGATGGATCCCTAAAATGAGACTCAATTCTGTTAAATTACAATAGCTGAAGTAAATCTCGAATAACCCTTGTTCTATGAAAAAGAATCAACGGATGTGCCTCTTGATGAGGAAAAAGCATTGGACTCTATGATTCAAGTGCAAGTCTCTTCCTTGATCTGACCATGGGACTTACGGGTTCGGTCGGATCAGTTTGGTTAGTGAAGACCTTGACTACGTTAGAATAAAATATCCCGGAGGAATCGCCTATGTCTGCTGTGTGGGCGAGGGAAGTTTTTTCGGGTTCGGTTTTAGAAGAACCAAGGGATTAGTCTCTTGTCCAGATATCCATGGGGCAAGGCCCCAAGTGAGAGGCTCTGCCCTGCACAAGAAGTGCTACTTCTACTGCTAGCACCCAGAATCGTTGCGTGGAGGGAGCAGGGATCTTCAAGATTGACTTTCATAAAGCATATGATAGATTAGAATAGGATTTTGTATTGCAGTCCCTACAGGATATGGGCATTGTTCCAAGGTTTATTAAAGCTATTCACACCTTGTTCGAGAACGTCAGTGTAATGTGAGCGTGGCAGTAAATGGTCAAGTCCCCCCCCCATTTGCACTACAAAGATCCATAAGTAGGGATGTCCACTGGCACCTCTTTTATTTGCCATTGTTGCCGATGCTCTTAGCTGGATTGTCGACAAGGCTATTCTCAGGAACAAAGACTTAGAGGGATAAATTTCCCAGGAGTTTAAAAACAATTATGCCTACAACAGTTTGCAGATGATACCAACAATCTAATTCACAATGACTGCCTTCAAACTTTTTGTCTACCTTCTAGCTCTGTCATAAATCATTCTAAAACAGGGATTAGAACTCTTCTTCAAGGGCCTTATCTCAATGGCTCCTTGAACAAGGGTGTCCCGGATGTCAAGATATTCAGATTACTAGGTACCCCATGAGATTTGGAGTGATCATGCATCAAAGATGGCTTTGGGCCATGGAAAAAGTCAAAATGCATTTTGCCAAATGGAAAGGTATGAAAGTCAGTCTGGCATGCAGGATAGTGGTTCTGAAACATATCTTGATCCCTGCTACTGTTTTCTTTCTCTCCTATTAGAGACCTTCTCAGGCTAAGATCAAGCCCCTAGAGTCCATGTGTAGAAATTTCCCATGGAAAGGTGATGCTGATACTCTCAAAATACTCAAGGTAGCTTGGAAATACTGTACATTGCCAAGGAAAAAAAAGTGGCCTGGGAATTCCAAATATAACTAAACTAGCTGATAGAATGGCAGGCAAATGGGTGGTCAGAAGCCTACTATTCCCCAATGAAGACTGGTTGGCCTAACTCCTCCACAGGGACTCTACCTTGTTTACTATCCCAGGGGTGCCATAAATGGAAGAATATTTCTTCTCTTGTGTTGTTCTTTACTAAGGTCCCCATCAAGCCAAAGGGTAGCATGCTTATTAAAAGGATGTGGTCATCTTGGAATAAATTAAAGGAGAATATTACTCTCAACAAGGGCCTTAGAGCTAAAATGGGCACTTATCACAAGGATTCCATATGGTTCTCTATGGTATGTCAAGACTACAGGTGCAGAAGCTCTCCAAGAAAGGTCTTTCTACCTGGGGAGACGTATGGGACTTTAAAGCCAGTGGTGGTTGGCTAACTCGTGCTGAGCTCAAAGAAAAATTTAGGCTTGATGAAGAGGACCTCAACCTACTCATACAAAGGATGTCCATCTGGCAAAACCAAGAGGAACAATTTATCCAACTGAAAGGTCCTCTTCTTCCCAAAACAATTGTTTGGGCTGGACAAGATAGTCTGCTTCCGATCCCTAGTGTGTTCAGAAATCTTGAGCCCCGACTATACTCCAAACTGAACAGAGGATGGAACCTCAGTTGGAAAAGGAGGCAATGGGAATTCAGATTTACCAACATATGGTCCAAATATATTCTGCCTAAAATCTCTTTCTTGTTGTGGCTTAATTTACATCAGGCTTTGTGGAGACGAATGCTCGTGCAACTGAACTTGGTTTGGGCAATGGACTCTACTCTGGGTGTAGCCTTACGCTCACCTTATGATGGACTATATCCCACATCTCTTTATTTTCTGCCCAAGAATCGAACCTGCTCTGCGTCGTTTCCTTGTGTTTACCTCATTCACCCACACAGGGCCTAGATTGGAAGGAGATTCTTCTTGGTGAAACTAATGGCTGTTCAACTAAAATTTGTAATATTACAGATCGGCATTTTTATGGAATGTATGGATTGGTAGAAATATGCATGTTTTTCAGAAAAAACAATTCGACGTGATTCAGGGGTTGAGGAACTCTTTGGTTTTGCAGATTCGGAGTGCTTTGAGGAATTCCAAGGAATTGTTGCTTGTTGCTGAAATAGAAGAACTCAATGATGTTTTCGTGGTTAGAATGGATGCAGACAGGGAGAATCTGATAGAAGAAGTCAGAGACACTGAGATTCAGCTGGATTACAAGAAAAGGAAAAATAATTGCTGCTTCTAGAAAGGATGAGGAACTCATGCATTACATTATGGACCTAGTTGAGGTCGAGGCTACTCTGTAGTATAACTGATTCCTAGCTAAGCAGTTAAGCTTCTCCGTTAAAAAAAAGCTCTTTGTAATAAGTCTTGAATAGGCTTTACCTTTTCTAATACTACACTTTAAAGTTTTCCTCAAGATATGGTAGACTTAACTAACTAAAGGGTATGTAAGAACATAGATGTGAATATTTGATATTATGGTAAACATAACTGACTAAAGTCTTAGAACGAGCTTGCTCGCTTCTTACCCCGGCTCCAAAAACAGAACCAAAAATGAATCTCTCTCAGTACATCGATGTGATTATAAGACTAAGACATTAAAAAAAAAAAACAGATTTAAGACTTTTATTACCTTGTCTTCCCTTCTTCTTCGTCTGGCCCTCCCTCTTGCAGCTGTTGTCCCATAAGTGAGCTTCATATCGTCCAGTCCAACGATGCCTGGTTTGTGAAAAGTGGTGGTCATCAGAATATTAATGTTTCCATTGCAAATTTCAAGTTAATAATGTAACAAATTCTTTCTGGCTTGTGTTAATGATTATTAGCCTAATGTATATTGTGCAAGCTAGCAAATATAATTAACCCAATGCGCCTGGAGCATACTTAGTGACTCCACGGTAAATGGAAGTGCGTTGCCCAAATGTGTCTGTGGCCGCCTTTGTTGTAATTGCAGTCTCTTGATCACTATTTGCATTCTTATCTGCGCTAATTAAAGGCCCTTTCAGATCATTATTGGCGGTGGAACGGGCATTACTAATGCTGATCGTTGTATTAGGCTGTGAGAGTCGAGGATTAGACAGTGACAAAGTGTCGTGATAATTAGCGACACCCTCTTTCACAAATCTGCCGTAATTTGACTTATTGGAAGCATTATTAGCTGTAGCCTTAATCTTGCTAGTTGGATTCTGAGATCCGGACCATAGAGACGCTGCTAAATCCAATTCAAAGAATCTCATATTCTGTTCCTCGTCATCTTCATCATTAAGCATTCTAAAAGACTGCATGCTTGAGCCCATCGATTGTAAAGATTGCAGCACAATATGATCTGTCTCTGTAGATTTCATTGTTGGCCCAATATTATGCTTCATGAACATGGATACCTTCCCATAATTAGTAGTGCCCCACTCTGAGCATAGCAAAAAACAAGACAGAGAGAGAGAGAGTTCTATTACTCCTTTGATTGATAATTGCCGAAATGGGCTGTTTTAATTTGATCGAAATGGTGATACAAGATTAATGCTAATACAATTATATTTATGGTTATCGTAATGTTAATTACCTTGAGTGATTTCATTTGCATTTAGCATGCTGATAGAGGGTTCCGATGGCATTGGCAATGCAGTACTGGATACACTTGTAGGATAGCAATTAAGTGGTGTTGATTCTAAAGAGCGATCATTAAGAGAATTGCTTAATGCCATGCATTGGCGGGAAATTAGGCTTGATTTGATCATAATATTGCTCATAGGCTGCGTAGCTTTACTTGAATGAACCGATTGGCTTAATTCCTCGTTTGCAGAAATTTCTACTGATTTATTGAACTGAGGGGAATTGAGAGAAAATTCTAACCAGCTATTATTAATGGGGGGATGATCCATACGAAAATCTGAAGGAATTAATCTTAATTTCGCATCAAACGGTTTTCTCGTGTAGAATCTCTATTTGTAATGTTGGAACGCTGTACTTAGGTTTGGCCACTTTAGTAGCATAGATTATGCAATTAAGGAGTTAATATAAAGCGATTAATCTAGATTAGACTAATTGGGCCAGTAGTAAAGGAGATGAATTGCTTGGTATGATGAGTAGTTTAATCCTAAGATTTATGAATTTATGATTATCCATCGACTGTGCACACATCTTAATAATAATAATAAAGAGATTATAGGGCTGGTATCAAGAGATTAATCAGGTCAATGCACGCATCTTGCTAGTTATAAAGATACTACTGCAGGCTATTATCCAGAGATTAAGTAGGTTAATTACTAAGAGGCTACAGGTGTTTGTGAATATAAGAAATTCAGGTTATTAAGAGGACTAATAATCAAAAAGGCTGTCTGCAGCCAGAATTAACTAGGACGTTGGTGGATTATGAGGGATTAAGGTTTGATTAGGAGGGGATTATCTGCATGGAGCTGTTGCACCGGCAGGATGAAAAAAGTGCGCGGATCCAAGGAAAAAAGGGTGTTATTTCGAGCTATTTTAATGTCATTTTAAAATGCTTCTTATTTCCGGGGTGACAAAAAGATGAGGATAGAATGGATGGTAAGTCAAGGCACGTTGCATGAAATCGGAGCGAGTGAATTAAAATTTTTGATAAAAATAATAATACAAATGATTATTACCCTATTTCCCAACCATATAAAACAACTATTTTTATCCATGCATTTCTTTACTTTCGAGGATATTTTCTACCCTTTATAAATAACATTTCTAGGCTTAAAAAACAGCTGCTCTCTCTCTCTCTCTCTTTTTTTTTTTTTTTTTTTGAGGAAACACAGAGCTATAATACTGGGTATGAAAAAACCCCAAAGTGCCAGAGGTGGCCTACTGAGGGGGCATACAAACTGTGCAGTGGGAGGCATGAAGCCTGTGAGCAGTCGGTGCTACATCACGGTGGATGATGTGATGTGTGCAATATGAACCACTGTGGGGGAGTGTACTCCCATCTAGCATGTCCTCCAACAATCCTGAAGAAGAGACCCGTGCGCCCCCAACGACGAATGAAGGCCTGGAGTCTGTCCTGAGCTGTCTGTGAAGGCCGACAGGAATCATCATACGTGGAACGCAGTGCACGGATAAGATCGAGCCAAATCAGGACTAGAGTATCACGTGTCGATTGCCGCGTGTGACTAAGGACATGGAGACAACGAGCTCTCCAAATGTTCCACATCGCAATCGCGGCAATCACCATAAAAACATCATCCCTCTGCCAATGCTCCATGTGCAAGGCGTCAGGAGGAATCATACTGAGGTACCCCCTCCGATACCCTGTCGCCGTAAGCATAAGCACAGCATCAGTGCCCTCACCCTCAAAGAACACATGAGGTCCCGGCCAAGGAAGGAGCCATAACACAGACCCCCAACTGAGGAAACCTGCATGCTGACCAGCTCTGCTGAGGAGAAGAGCCACTGCTCGCCAAACAGAGGAAGCCATAGGACACGACCAGAGGTAGTGGGCCTGAGACTCCTGAACCTGATGATCACGGCATATACAAATGGGATCATGGCCCATCAAGGCACCCCAAGTGCCGACAGCAAGACCAGCATGAGCAGTCAACCAAAAAAAGAGAGTGATCCGCCGAGCAATCCTCAGCCTCCAAATAGATACCCAGTACTGTGCCAGGAAGGCATGAGAGAGACCTGCATGTAGCCAAGTGCCCGAACGCGTAGGTCTATGTAACTGTCGTCGAAGCAAGCAGTGCCTCCCAATCCGAATAGTATACCCGAAAAAGGAAGTCTGCCTAGCACCGGGCTCCACAGCAGGCCACTCCCATTCCCCGGGGTCCCAAGTCAGCTGCGAAAGAGGCCGTCCCTCCCAGATCCATAATCGCCAACGGGCAGCCATACCAATGTGAAAAGACGGGTCCACCTCCCGTCTTTTCCTGAAAGAGCCAACAACACGGATGGGAGTCCAGTCAGCCTGACGCAGCTCCTCTAGGCAACCCAAACCATGAAACTGTAATCTGACATGGCCAAAAGCATCTGGCATGCCCATAGGGATAAAAACCATAGGCCAATAACAATGAGAGCTCCAAACAAGAAAGGGTGTACCTGCAGTACCAAACATGCATAACCATCCTGAGTGCTCAGGCATCTCATGTAAACCCCGAATGGCACGATCCCAAAGCTCTGGAATAGCTGCATCAATCTCTGCAATCCGAGGCAGAATACCCCTGCCTATGGAGAACTCCTCCCCAATAAAATCTGCCGGAAGCTGCCGCGTCTACGACCAAGCATGCATCGAAGCAGCCGGGCCGCTATCCCAAGCGGCCCAGTCAATGTGGGTCCTCTGGCCAAGCTGGCGACCCTCAGTATCCAACACATGGGGATTCCAGATCAAGGGCTGACGCTCAATCGCTGGCAGTCTCTCTCTCTCTCTCTCTCTCTCTCTCTCCTCTCTCTCTCTCTCCTCTCTCTCTCTCTCTCTCTCCAACAAAAAAAAAAAGAATTTGTTTTTTTTGTTTTTTCTCTTATGAGGAAAGATGACTACTTGAATTTTTTTTTTAATGAGGAAAGATGACTACTTGAATTTTTTGGATTTTGAGATATTTATTTTCCAATGGTTGGTGAAAATAAGGATATTGGGGGGATAATAAATAATTGGCTTTAGAAAGGGCTTGGGGGGGAGGTAAGGATGGGAATTAGGATTTGGGGTTATTGATTTATAAAATGAGTTTTTATTTTTTAAGGCGCATAAGCTAATGTAGAGTGCTTGGGGGAAATCGCTAGTTGGAATTGCCTCATGAAATCATACAAGACGTGGTGGAGGAGTAGAAAAAGCTAACAATTTAGAGGAATTACATTCAATGACATATAGGAAGCTTATACACAAAACCAAAAAGAAGCAGCAGTTCTTCAAAGCATCCGAAATTAATCAAGTAGTAAAACTTGTGAATAAAGAAAGAAAACAAGATATATGGAGGAGATCTAATGCAAGTATTAAGCATGCAAAATGGTGAGGAACAAAACAAAGAAATGGAAAGATTTGGATACCCATAGATCCCTGATTAACATTTCAAATTCAAAAATGATCATATGCAAAACTTTCATGACATTACACGAGAGAGAATATTATTACAAGAGATAGGAATATACTACTACTCCTTAACCTACTCCAATAACATCCTCAGGTGCATGAAGCCTTGCCCTTTTTGAAGATGGCTCTACAACATCCTGTAACTATAAAGCTAGAGGAACCCTCGATTTTGTGAATCTAAGAAGCTCCCTTTTGCCATAATCACTTAGCATATTAGGATCCTTAATCCCACATGCCAACCCATAAGCAGTATAGGCTAAGTAATATTTACTCCTCAGTGCATAGACTCTAGGGCCCTGCCCAAAGATTCGCAACAATGCTAACTACTTCTCCAAAAGCATGACTTTGTCTGCATTCCACCTGACGGGATATGCCCCAAGGTATCTGGATAATGTCTTGATTGCAAACAAAGGAATTCTGCATTGTCTTCCGAGAATTTTTTGTGGAATATAATGAATTGTGAAAACTTCAATCAGTGTATGTACTCTCCAGTGCTGCTGAGTCCATTCCGAGTCCTCCCACGTGTTTGCCTACTCCGCGCTCGAGAAACTCATCCTCAAACACAACCAGCTGCAAAACAATATTGTCGATGAGCCAACACAGCAAATAGAATAAGCTACTCAGCATGATAAAAAGTCATTAACAAGTAAACACACCTTTTGATTTTCATCATTAACAAGTAAATCATCTGTCCATATATTGATTGTTGAGTTGGACTGCCAATGAGGACGCGCCTTCCCTTCCCATCTATGAAATATTAAGTCTTTGCTGAATAGCCTAAAATTCCCCTTTAGTGAGAAGGTTGGATTCATAGCTTTTTGCATCCTTGTACATCATAGATAATGTGTTGGCAGCAGAATGAAACTCATTGTCCTTGACATTTGAATGCAATAAGAGATACTTATCCAAATCTGAATGGATAAAATCTTCATCTTCCTCAAGATTCTGTGCAATGATGGCCAGACAGTAGTCTTCCCTTATGTCAAACATAGCTTGAATATCTGTAGTTAACAAATATTCTTTGTCACCACCAATAGGAAATGTGGGGAGTAGTGGGGTTGGAATGTCCCCTACTTCCTCTGCTCGTCACCTGTAAACCACTAAGGTGTTTTCTCTTCTAAGCGTGTCAATATCCAACTGCTCACTTAAGTGACAAGTCCCTCTCCGCAGCGAAGTTTATCTCCTCTGCAATCTCTTGGACTTCATCTTTTGCTCTTGGAGGTTTCTCTGCCTTCTCCTCAATTTCTTCATTTGCAACTTTTTCATCCTCAAGTAGCACATGCAGGTAGCAGATAAATCCATAGTGGTACGCAAAAAACGAGATGACACTTTTTGCGATTGTGAAGGGGGCACTTACTGTGTCTTCTTCTTATCATCTGGCACCTTTAAAACATCCCTATTTAACTTCTGTCTTAGGGTTGTTGAAGGCTCAATATCATTCACGTGCACGTACTGGATGCCATCAAACATGACAGTACCACTTGAAGTGATCTACTGAAATTGCTACTCTTTCTTCTCAATAAAGATACGAACGAGCAAAAACAATCATGTCTTCGATGGAGAAATTGAAATTAAACATGCGTGAGATTTCAAGATGGCGATGATGTTGTCGAACTTTATAAAGAAAGTCGAACAACTTTTCATCTGGGGCCAGCATTAGACTCAACCTCAATCCTGAAAGGTTCCATCTACAAGCCAGAAAGTTCTATGTAAGATATTAAAGGATTAGGCAAGATCATTATAACACGATAAGCGTTAGAGAACTCTCACCGAGATCTCTAGTTGCGGTGTAGTGATTTGATGAAATATTAATGAGAAAATGAAATTGCAAAGAGAATGTGCCAAAATCACTACAACGCGATATGTGTGGGAGAATTCCCCCACTGAGCCCTCTCTTCACGTTATAGTGATTTGATGCAATATTTCAAAGGCAATGACAATTGTAAGAAAAATCACTACAAGAACGACAGTAGGACAAATCACTATAACGTGATATGGGTGGGAGAGTTCTCACCGAGTTCCCTCTTCGCACTATAGAACGAGAGTAGGACAAATCTCTATAACGCGACATGGGTGGGAGAGTTCTCACTGAGTTCCCTCTTCGCGCTGTAGTAATTTGATCAAATACAAATCTCTATAATGCGACATGGGTGGGAGAGTTCTCACTGAGTTCCCTCTTCGCGCTGTAGTAATTTGATCAAATACAAATCAATTTCTTAAAAATCTAAATGCTGAAATCTTTAAAAAAATAAAAAAAGAACGGTAGTAGGACAAATCACTATAACGCAATATGCTTGAGAGAGTTCGCATCGAGACCTCTTGTCACGTTGTAGTGTTTTCTAGAAATTTATGCAAGCAAATTACCATTGTAGGCAAAATCACTACAACGCAATATGGGTACGGTAGTTCTCACCGGGATCCCTCTTCACGTTACAGTGATTTGATGAAATATTTATGAAAAATAAATTAAATTCTTAAAAACCTAAAAGCAAAAATCTTTGATGGAATATTTATAAAACAATTATACAATTTCGGCTAAATTGAAACACGAAAATATTTGAAAACATACCGTGAAATTCATTGGGAGAGCAAGAAGCAACCAACGAAGTTGACTGTAGGAGAGCAAGAGGCAATGTGAAGGTCACGATTAGGAGAAAAATTGAACGAGAGCAAGAAGCAACAAATAATGAATGTGGGTCACTTTTATCCACCAAAACTAATGGTCTGTACACTTGGCAAACATACATGATGGCAGACCACATGCTCTGTGCACGTATAATGACACGTGTCAAAAATGGATTGATCGTAATCATCATTGAGTATGGCCCCACGTCCTCCTTCCCATGTGTTGACATGCTCTTTCGCACGTGTGTCATACTTTTCCTCAATAAATGTGGTACTTGTCCTTGGTAAATGTCAAGTGTCCTTGTCTTTTGCCCCTGTTTCGTTTGCCTCCTTCAGCTGTATGTATTCCTCTATCATGCTTCATCTCTGCGATTTATCAAGCAAGCGTACATCACTTCATAATTTTCCCTGCATGATTCTTTGGTGAGTTATCAAAAGCAATCACTACTATCTTAAATGTTATATTTAATCATATATATCATGTTTTACCTCTGTTCATTAGATATTGGGTCAAAAAAAAGGCAATGTCTAACGATGCAAAGAATGAATTACGATTTTTTCTGATGTAGCCATATCGCGTTATAGTGTTTTGGACATACTTTCTTGTCCTATACATTGTTCTGTGTCGTGTATGTTCCCTCGATCCACAATGGCTTGCCGCCATACATCTGCAATGACCATGCATACTCCTCCCTGTCCACCCAAAGGACCAAACCCTGCAGACCAAAAGGTGTCCCATCTACCAGGCATCACCGAACCATATCTCCGGATCCTGCTCTCACCCAAGTGGTGCTCCTGCATCATCAAAATATCAATGCTGCCACCAACCAGGCATCTCTGAAGCTCCTGCCTCAAGCAACCACGATAGCGTATAAAATGTGCTCCGCCAAGGCCCTGTACATTCCATGAGATGATCCTCATGGATGACTTGCTGAGGTGGATGCTGTCTCAGCCGTACGGCGGGCCTTCGCAAGCGGCTTGGATGGAGAGTAGTCCCCATCCGAGTGGCTGCGAATCTGCCCACCCGGTGTACTGCAAGAATCACGGATCAGGCGCCAGTGGCTGTGGCCCATGGCGACTGCCTCCCGCTCTGACAGAGCAACCTCGTGTATACATACATATCCAGGGTCGCGTGCTAAATCTGCCACTATGCGAACGACCAAATGACGAATCCCTGAGGCATCCACACTCCCGGGATCCAAGAAGAAATGAGCCAACTCCCATAGTCGGCCTATCACATCTGTCACCTCCAGATCGCTCACAGGATGAGAAAACTCAACTGCCTGAGTCTTCAAAGTGCTAAGAGCGAGCTCTAGAGTCCACTCCCGGTCGCAAGGGCCACAGAGAGGGAACGAGAAGGCCACCGCTGAATCTAGTGCCTCCTCCCCGCGGGCCGGAGGTATCACTACATGAATTCGGATGGGTGCTGGCTCATGGGGGCCCTCTGCTCCAAAAAGCCCTGTGAAGGCGTAATCAAAAGCCTCTGAGCGCTATCTAATGCCGAGGCGACTCAGCCGACTGCGGATAGATGATATCCGTGAAGCCCGAATCGGCATGGTAGGCCTCCTCTGAGGTGCTCGAGCGAGGTCGGTGCTCAGCGCCCTCCGGACTGCAGGTGAACACCAGGGGACTGCCAGGGCCTCTCGGGAAGGTGAGGCGGGGTGGAAGCGAGGCGGGGGGGGGGAGGAGGGGGGGCGAGGGGGGTGGAGCGGGGACGGGAGGAGGCGAGGGTGGAAGCGAGGCGGTGGGAGGGGACGGGGGTGGGGGGGGTGAAGGAGGGGGTGCTGGCATCTCTTGGTCCTCAGTCATCGCCGCAGGGGTCTCCTCCTGGAGGGGAGCAAAGCTGTTCCTCACGAGAACCCAACGAGGCTGAGACTGTGATCATGTAACATTATCACTATTTTCGGATGGCGCGGTACGAAGAAGATCGCAAGGCTCTCATCTATAATTGATGCTAAATTAGGTAAAGAAGCTAGTAAGGGAAAGAAAATGTTTGCAGTGCTACGCTCAATGAGGAGACATAGATACGACCAACATAGATCCGTCCTTAAACTAAGGAATGTGGAGAAACATATGCATTGCACAGTTCCAAAGTTACCATTCCAGCGTGTAGTCTGGTTGACATGCGAAGATTTTGGCATTAATATGCATTGGCAGGCCTCTGCCCTAGAATGTTTGCAGCAGGAGAGGCTATGGAAGACTAGCTTGTCAAGTTTTTTTAGGATAGCTACGTCCTTTCCGCGCATGCACAGAAAATCACTGTGATGTCGAAAGACATGAACTCGCTTCGTTTGGTTCAGATATGACCGTATGCTAGAGCCCGTCCTACTTAGTGACAAGAGAATGAAAGGAATTTTGGAAATCCCTCCTTTGAGATGAAGAAAGTTAAGATCACAGAAGTGACAGAGGCTAGTCATTCTCGTGACACTCAACGCACAAAGGATTAGAGACCAAGCTAGGATGGAGGAGCTCCAAGAATTGCGGTTCAAGATAGCGGCTATTTAGGAAATGCAAAAGTCGAATTTAGAGCTTTGAGTTATCTTGTCCTCTCGTTTCACGTTAGACTTCCGGTGCGAGGCACCGCGCAATTTTCCCTTTCGATGCGGAGGAGATTGATGTTTTATCCAATGTTTCAAGGGAGGTCAATGATAGAATTATTATAGCAATTCTAAGGTTTGCTACGTCCTTGTCATCATCTTGATTGTAAAGTGGTTTGCTTGTCCAAAGTAACTAATATAATGTAATTTTCTTGTGCATCTTGATTATACCAAATCTCCCATTCGATGTTCAAAATCGTGTATATATTGTCGATTCCCTCCTTTCCTCGGTTCTTATTGCACAACATACTTCATTGGTTGATGTATATCCATGGTTTAGTCTGATAAGTTTTGATGTAGCTCAAATAATTCTAATGGCATACAATGAAGAGTAAGTGACATGCAAGGTTTCATTTATAGTCTTAGTATTGTGACCTAAATTTACTATATATTTTTTATGTTACTTCGATACTCCTAATTGCATGTTGTAGTTCACACTAGAGTTTGATCCTTTACAATATGGAATCCAAGACTTGTTAGTTGGCCAATTCAGGTGAAGAATTCCATGGCACCTTGAGATAGTAAGTCCACACAATCATTATTTATATATCGTAACGAGTTGGGGGGGGGGGGAGAGAGAGAGAGAGAGAGAGAGAGAAGGAGAAGTAGTTAGAGAACTTTCAGTATGTATTGACAACGGTATTGTTTCTTGCAGATCGGTTAGAAAGCTAATAAGTGCTCTCGAGGCCATAATCCAGGACACACTACTAAAACACACAAGGATTGTGAGATGCAGAGTCCCATAGCAACGGGATAGCCACCATAGTTGCGGTTGGAGGGTGTGCTACAACGCAAAGTTACTGCTACACTTATTTCTCTCATTGTCCACAGAAAATGTAGGCATGCTCCTTTTTTTTAATGCTATCTTACTTTCCTTCCTCATTCTTTGATGGCACATGTTTATTTTTTTGGCTTTTGTAGAATCCACGATTATCAGAATACTTTGATGTGGATTTAGGCCTGTTCAGGGGGAAGAGACCATTGAGCATATTACTATTAACATTCATAGTAGGCCACCTAATATCCATGTGCGTTTGTGCGCCCTCCACCCCACAGTCGCGACGACCAGGATGACCGCTGGCAGTACCCCCAAACACAAGTTGACAGGTTGGTTGTCGAGCTTCCAGAATCTGATGGATTTGAAGACGTCAATGTGGAATCTTTGAGTTCCCAACAACAACAAACTGCACAAAGTCAAGCTTCAACCTCACAACAACAACAACAGTAAGCTTCTGTTCCAAAAGAGCAAGCTTCCCGTCCCCAAGAGAAACCACCCCAAGAGCATCCGGAAGAGCAACCAACCCAAGAGCGTCCGGAAGAGCAACCAACCCCAAGAGCATTCGGAAGAGCAACCAACCCAAGAGCGTCCCGAAGAGCAAGCACCCCTCAACGACAAGCTTCACTGCCCCAACAACAAGAATCTTCCCACACCCAATAGCACGCTTCGTAGGAAAAAATAAGAACATGCTATCAATATTTTAAACATCCAATAAGAAAATGTAGAATATTTGTCGTAGTTTCTATTTCTCTAAGAAATATAAAATGTTGTCATGATTGATGTAACCATATGCTGTCAAAAATCCATTTATCTCTATGTGATGGTCGTTTGCACCATGAAAACTTGCTTCCTTGTAATGTCTTTACATTGAATGGTCCTTTCTTTTCTCCTTGGTACCTATTTCCAAAAATCAAAGTAATGTATATAAGTAATAATAATTATGGCATAGTTTTGAAATGAATACTTTTTCAAGGTTAGATTGAATAACATACCTTATGGTCATTGCACTTGAACACATAATCTCATCAACCACTTGTAGGTCATCCTCCTTTGCCAAGTCTATTCTCACTTGAGGCAATGAGATGTTTGACCTTATATTGAGTACTGTCAAGTGCTCATGTTCAAACCATATCTCTAATAACACCAATGGATTTTCAATGTCATCCTCCAAGTCCTGATCAATTGCTACAAGTTTTCCATTGACATAATGCCATCTCATATAACAAAAGGCCAAAATAGATTTATGGGAGCCAATCATATATTTACAGACAATATATTTCCTATGGATTTTGTAGGTAACTCCATTTAATTCTTTCACATCCCAATTTTGATCTAAGAAATCCAAACATTTCTCTCATTTATAGATAAATATTGATGATGTTTTTTTAACCTCTTCGTCATAAAAGAAGTCGACAAAAACATGCAATGGCATAAAGACAACGATTTTCACTTGACCATTTCTACATTTGGTCTTATACACCTCTGCACGTCTTGGTATATCTTTAACCTAAAGCACTCACTTTGTTTCTGCTATTGGTATTGGCCATTCTGGACTGTCGAATGAAGGCAGTGGTAATGCTTTCAAAGATCCATAACCTATAACACTATGAGGTGCTGTGTAAATTTCATTACAAAAGAAAACTCCTCTCTCTACCAAGACCTGCTTGATGTTTCTTTGTATAGCTGCTCATCACCAATAGATGCATGAAAAACATCAAAGATTCCCACAATACTATCTATAGGTTGCCAGTCAACCAAGTTTGAAGAATATATATCTATACAGACAAATACAAGAGAAGCATAAGTATAGAAATGAAACACACTACATAATGTAAAAACATTTACTTACAGTTTAAAGGATATATATCTATACAGACAAATACCAGAGAAGAATAAGTATAGAAATGAAACACATTACATAAACATAATGTAAAAACATTTACTTACAGTTTGGTCTATGGAGTGGGATTCCATTAGGCAAACGTTGCAGACGCAGTTCTAAGTGCATGTAGGGATGTTGTATAAGGACTTCCTTAATGCTCCTACCTGTGTCAGAGAGTTTGAAATCTTGAACTTTGCCTTTGTGTAAGTGTCGATGAACTCATTCTTCGTTTTTTTTCGCTTCCTCGTCTGAACATAATCCAACTACCAATAGAAATTGTGGTAGGAATCCACCTTTGATTATGCATATCAAAACTGTTGTATACTATAATAGCTCTAGTAGAGAAGCAAGGACACCTAGGACATGTGGTTTCCATAGAAGTAAATAGAAAATAAAAGCAAATGTAAGAAGATGGAAGAAGATGAGATGGAAGAAGAGATAACCTCCAAAATGTGCAAAATTTTTAGAGGGAAATCCATTCATTAAATGAGCTAGGAACTTCGAAGAGAAGATTTCAAATTTTTAGAGGAAAAAAACATTTTTATTAAATGAGTTGAACAAGGAAAATTTTTAGATTGAAAATCGTTCAATGAGCTGAGATTTATTAAATGAGCTGACAACACTCTAATTTTCATATATATTAAAGAAATGACATTATAAAGTGTGGTCAAAGGCATTTTGTATTTCTTTAATAACAATATATTCATATAAAGAATATATAAAAAATGTCTAATCATCAAAAGTTTTGTTACGGTGGCTCTCTTCCTATTGGTCGAAAGCCTTTCTCTCTCTAGAGGAAAAAGGCCCAAAGTTGAGTCCAAAATTTGCCTAATGAGACCTATTATTATGAAGGTGTCTTTCCCTCATTCCTATCACCTTCTCCACCACATATTGAATCATTCCCTCTTCATCCATAGGAGGAAACTCATCAATCACTTCCAATTGAGGTCCCACATACTTCTTCAAATGTGACACATGAAACACATTGTGGATCCTTGTGGTAGAAGGTAACAACAATTGGTAGGCAACCTCACCAATTCTTTTCAACACCTTGTAAGGTCCATAAAAGCAATGAGTAAGCTTTATATTGGTGTCTCCCTTCAATGATGCATACCTTGACTTAGGGATTGTTTAAAAAACATAATCCCCTTCCTTGAACTCCACATGCTTCCTTGACTCATCGGCATATTGCTTCATTTGGTTTTGTGCCTTAGCCATGTTATCCTTTCACCTTTGCGATATTGCACACACCTTCTCAATCTCCACATTGGCTTGAGGATTCACCTTTTTCTCATTGAATGCAATAGAAGGTACATGCACCTTATACCCGTCTTATACCTGTACATGGCTTCAAATGGAGACATACCAATACTCATGTGATAGGTGTTGTTATGGCAAAATTCAGCTAAGTGCAGCCATCTATCCCGTGAAGCTTGGGTGTCATAACAATAGTGTCTCAAAATAGATTTCGAGCCACTTGTTCACCCTCTCGATTTCGCCATCCGTTTGTATGATAGGCCGTACTAGGTATGAGTGTAGTCCCCATGAAATCAAAGACACTCTCCAAAAATGGCTCATGAACTTGACATTCGTATCACTTACCACTTTCTTAGGCATTCCATGCAACCTAGACACATGCTCATCCCCAGTACAAGGGCCCAGATAAGAGCGAAAAAAACCCTCTAACATCTCTAAACTAATCACTAAGTTCGATGGGTCTGGAGACCCCATACCACACTTAGAGATGTTTAATTAGATCTGTGAAGCCTCTTCGAAGCCTTCAACCATGTGGATGACCAAGTCAAGGTGAGTGCCTTTGGCCTCACCCTAGATGGCAAAGCCGGCCAATGGTGTAGGTCTTTGAAGACAAAATATAAGGCCACCTTTGAAGCCTTGAAAGAGGCCTTCAAGGTTGGATATTCTCGTCGAGGAACCAGATGGAGTCTTGTTGAGCAGTTACACAATGTTAAACAAAAGGATGGTGAAACCATCCGAGATTACATCAACAAGGTAGGATATCTCCACTCCCGTTGTTGTAGTGTGAGATAAGTTCTCTAACAAAAGGCTAATTGGGAGATTTCAAGAAGGCCTAGATGATGTGCCCCTAAACAATTCTTTGTATGCCTTGGCCCATACCTCCTTTGAGCAATGCTGTAGGAGTGCTATGGAAATCGAGGAAAACTTTAAGGCAACGCATTACCACCCAAGAACTTCACAAGGGTACATCTAAAGTCTCATTCAAAACCACCAATACCAAATCTGAGGGGAAAAGCAAGGAGTCCACCTCAAGACAATAGGTCAAACAACCTGCTGCATTTATGTAGCAAATGACCCAACACTGGAGAACCAGCCAAGGCCAAGATCGGGTCGGTCAACCCCATCTCTACCCCAAGAGGGAGCTAGTATGGTACCCGATTTGTCAAGAAAACCATACTAGCACATAGAGTGTCCACACCTGTGACCCCGTCCCACCCTCTATTGCTTGCATATACTGCCAAAGATGGGGAAATCATGAAATCACAGACTGTTATCAGCAAAGGGCTAACCATACTAGCACGGAATGTCCACATCTTGCGACCCCATTCCACCCTCTATTGCACATACTACCAAAGATGGAGCAATCATGAAATCACAAATTGCTATCAGCAAAGGACTACTCAAGCCCGAGCCCTACCCAGTTCCAGCAAACCCAAGGCAATCGCTGGCCTTGCCAAGCACCCGCGCTTCATAACGCACCTCAACCAGGCCAGGAAGTGGCCCAAATAGGAATACTTAGGGTACCAAAGATGCCCTTACCACCCCTTGTACTCCCACCTCAACCCCCATTGCCACAAATCACACCTATTTGTCAGCAGCTAACCCTGACGAAAATTTTTGAAGAAGGAGACGAGGGGGAAGTTGTTGAAGTACCTACTTATGAGCCTCTAGAGCCAAACAATCCACCCTCCCAGATTTTAAGCCATTATGTGATGGAGGGAAACCAAATGTTCCTTGTGTACTTAGCCACCCCAATTTCATGGGGACGGGACATGAATACTATGGCTAAAAGACCACCCATGCAATGTTACCACCCATTGCGCGCAGGACCTCACCAAGTAGGTGAGTCTCTAATTAGAAAAGGGATGGCAAGTACCTCTATACGTGCTTTCGCATTAACCCCTTTATGCATTGGGTGTGGGTGGGTGTGGGATAGACCACATGTATAAGGAATGTCCGCTAAGATCAGGGACAACAAGAAAAGCTCATGAAGCTAATCTTAGCACCAACATTAACTTTGCTGAGTGTAAGAGACGGTGTCATCCATATCGTCCCTCTAAATGTAGTGACTAGATTACAAAACAGACAGAGTGTCACAACTCATGCTATAGCAGAGGCATCGACCTCGCAAAACTAGGGATACGCAAAGTTTTTTATCTTCAAAGAATGTCCCGGAAGAACAAGCACGCACAACTAGACACTCGCGATAGGAAACCACAAAATTTGGCAAAGGGGATAGCCAGGTAGTTATTAAGAGTGGTTCGGAAGATGGCACAACCACCCATGCATCAACATCTTCATCAGAAGAGGAACATATGCTACGTTTAGCCACCCATGCCAGGGAGCCAATTGACACTATCCAGCTCCCTAAAAAGCTAGCCGAATACCCTAACCCCATCTAGGAAAAGGAAAAACTCTTGGCAGCCCAAGAATTGGTTAGGGACTGCTAAGAAACTCAGATAGAAGATAAACCTCCAACTGTTTAACCATGGAATTATACCTTGGGGATGGATGGAAAGATGGCATGAAATACAGATTTTGATGAGGAAGTTTCGTGTAATGCTTCTATTAGAAATATTGTGTGAGCAATTTTGTTGATATCATTTCGGGATCTTTGAAATCTGAAATCTATGCTAAAGTTTGAGACCAACACGATAAAAAGATGGCACAATTTTTTGAATCCCACTGTGTCTTTTTGGTGATAATCATGTTGTATTTCTATGATGAGGGTTCTCAGAGCAGCAAGAGAAATATTGTTTCTTTGAGGGTTCTGAAAAATATGAGCTCCAACACAACACGATGAAAAGATGGCCTGATTTTTCAAATCCCATAGTGCCTTTGGTGATAATCGCATCATCCTTCTATATGAGTGGCAGAAAAATGTGAAAAAAGGATCTCTACATGATATTTATAGGTTTCGAACTTACATGTGTGGGTCGTGACCATACTGCCACGTGGTAGATATGCATCACATGCATGTGTGACCATACTCTGAGAACACGTATTACCATACTGCCATGTTGTCGTGACGTGGGCGGTATTGCTGGGCAAGTGCGAGACTTCTGGCTATGAGAGTTGTTTCAAATCCCAGCAAGGAAACAGAATATATATCTCTTCAAGGGGCATAAGACATCTCCATTTTTGATGACATGTACATGTGCCAATTCACTTCAAAACATTCCCAAATTCAACTTGAAGATTGCAAATAAGCTATGTGTCAAGAGCATGACCAGTTCCAAGCATAGATCTCCTGACCCTTTATCCAAGTGCCTCATACATAACACATGTAGGCGCACAACACAATCTTCAAAAGATTTCCACATACATGTGACCATTCACATCACATATTTCATATATTGCCAACATCACCATTTCAAGACGACTCTTGATCTCATGAAAACCTGCTTTTAGATTCCAACAACTCACAAAAGCAAAAATAACATATGGCGTATATACATCATCATGTAATTTCCAAAAGCTTCATGTTCACAAAACTAAGATCCAATCAATCATTCTGTTACAAGTTTCCAGAATCAAAACCACCTTAAACTTTGGAACATTCAAACTCCCAAACTCTCAAATTCAAGAAAAACTCTCTAATCTCTAAGGCCTACAAGGCTTGAACAGAAGCTATATTCCCAAAGCAAGATAATCTGCAAAAATCGAGCTTTGGTTTTTTCCCCTCCCTTTTCTGCACACTTCTCCCCCTCAAAAATGCATCGCCTCATTATTTCTGATTTTTCCCGCAAGGAATTCGGGCCGAATTCCTTTTGCAGCCCAAAACTCGCGTTTCCCAAAATGAAAATACGCTGCGCCTCCTTTTTTTTGCTTAAAATTCGGATATTCCTTTTTTTTTAAATGCCTGACGCCACCTTGACCTGCGGGCTATACTATAAACCAGCTACCTCTTAAGAGGTTCAATTAGTCCACTTCCTCCATCTTACTGCCCTCTGCATCAGCATCGTCTTCAAGAGGCAGCATGTCTGCATCAAAATCTGCCGAGGCAGAAGCATCATCATTTATACTCAAGCCCAGCTTTAACATCCTGTGAATCCTTCCTCCAAAGGTGTTGGGGTTCTCAAGGCTGAATCCAGAGGTAAGAAGCGCAGTTTTATGTAGTAGTAGGACCAAATCTTTCACAGACTTATCATTCTTATCAGCTTCAGACCTCTTTAGTTGCAGACACAAGTTCCTTGCCATCATACTCCTTAAGCTGTCCAACTGCATATTTATCAATTGCATCAACCAAAAAGAGTACCTCATAGCCCTTTTTCTTCAGACGCTCAAGGAAAGGAGAATTTTCCACAGCCTTCTTACTTTCGCCAGTGATGCAATAGATGTCACTCTGCCCATCCTTCATACGTGTAACATAGTCTCTAAAACTAGTCATATCGTCACCACTTTTAGTAGAATGATAACGTAGTAGGTCGGCAAGCCTTGCCCTGTTGGAACTATCCTCATGGATTCCAAGTTTAATGTTCTTTCCAAAAGACTCATAAAACTTGTCAAAATCCTCCTTGTTCTCTGTAATCTGTGTAAACAGCTCAAGGCACTTCTTAACAAGATGTTTCCTTATAACCTTCAGGATCTTGTTTTGCTGCAGCATCTCACGGGAGATGTTTAGGGGCAAATCTTCTGAATCAACAATACCTTTACAAAGCCAAGGTACTAAGGAATCAACTCCTCACTCGCTTCCCCGAGTAACTGCTCTTGCCATCTTTGCAGCTGTTGATGTTCTCAAAGCCTCTTTTTGAAGCTCTTCCTTTAAACTCTTAATACTTAGAAGATCTGCCTCATACTGTGCAAGGACGAGCTCACAAGCCTTCAGCTCTGCCTCAGCTGCCCTTAGTCCTTCTTCCTTCAGCAATGTAAATGTTTCCTCTGGTGATGTAACCTTGGCATTCTCTGCATTGCTAGCATCTTTTAAACCTTCTACCATCCCAGAAGAAACGTTCATAATGCCATTTTGCATGGATGCATCTTCAACCATATTATCTACTCCCTCTCTAGAAGTGATCAGTTGGTCCTTCAGTCTTTCTTGTGCCTCCATCAAGATCAAAAACTGCAACTAATCCCTCTTTCTTGTCAGCCCCATAAGAAAGTGATGCTGCTTTTGGTTCATTGATAATTCGTGCTACCTCAAGGTTCACCATAAGCATAAAAACTTCATGATTCACACCACACTTATGTACAGAGGCTTCGAGACCTGGCTCAGCCTCAGCTCGTCTTATTGAACCTTATTTACAATATGAACATATGTACATAGGCATCATAGAATGACTCAAGTCATGGCACTTAATCCCATGCATCTAGATTTATATTTAATGGCCTCACATGCATGGTTTCACACCATAGACGTGCCATGGCACGACATCTGCCTCCTCTAAACCTGCACATCCTCTAGTATGTGCCAAATCATCATCAAGATCCACATATATCTAGATGTCGTCTTCATCTTGTACATTACCAGGAAGATCATCCTCTTCCTCTTCAACCATATCCATGCTATCACTATCAAGCCTCTCATCTTAAGTCTCCTGCGAATCAAAAGGATCACTGTCATGCCTTCTTTTAACACTAGTTTGGTACCAAAACAGGACACTTGAGTGTCCTTTTTTGGGGGTTGCGAAAAAAAATCAAACTCCTAATGTAGGCTTTAAAAACCAAAATGCTTCATTGGGCATGTAGAACATAACCCTATGCTTATGTAAAAAATGCTAAACATATAAAATGCCTTTTTATTTGGAAGTACATAAGCAACAAAGTAGCATATGTCTTGAAAATGAACATTTTTCAGGATTTTTCCAAATATACAAGCATCATTCTCTCAAAAAAAAATCCAATGATATCAATAGCATTTTTCCCAAGATATTTTTATAGCATACATCAGTCCAAGGAGGTAGAAGTTCACCAAAAAAATCATTTTCCTTTCCTAGAATTTTCTCCAAAAAAGTTGCATAAAATCAGCATAAGTAACGCGTATTATCAAAACTCAATCACGCCACTAAAAAGAAATGTAGCCCTATCAATGAGAATGTTGATTATTGGTTTTCATGCTTGAGATGAGATAAATAAGCCATAATTTGATGTGTATGACACTAACTTAGCCTCCACTTAAGTAGGTTCTTATCGCCTAGTTCTAAAAAAATTGTAAAAATAAAAATACAAAATTTGATCATCTTTTTTCAAAAACTGATCATAACTATGCTTGCACAAGTAGTCTACACCTATAGTTACAACAAATAATGCACTTACACAGCTTTCCCCTTTGATGAAAATCAAAATTAGGCTCATAATTAGACATTTTTTGTATTAAAAATAGGTTGCGCAAAAGGCCATGTATGAGAAGAGGCCCAAAGTGGCTATAAAGTTTTGGAAAATTCAAAACAAAGTAGTATTTACCCTATATAACATGGGTGCACCTCAAGTTTTACATTATTAGCTTGCATATGGAAGGAGAAAAATTCATGCTCCACCTGTATAAAAAACGTCATTTCAATATTAGTGAGTCAAAAATTTATCCAATAATTATCGTTTGATGATTCCAAGATTTAGTTTACATCATGGGATTTCCATCAAGCCAAGTTTCATGATCAAACTATGTCCCTTCTAAAAGTTATGTCCAAATTACTACTATTTTGAAAACAGCAAAAATCATGCGTTTTATCAGCATGTGTCTAAGAAAATTAAAATATTGCCTTGCAAAAGCTAAGAAAAGTGCAATTTAAAAAATCTCAAGGATTTTGTGGGTCTTGAGGAACATCTGTGGATGTTAAGCATTTCAAAACTCTTAATAGATTGCCCACAAAAATTCAAGAAAAATTCTAACTTTCAGGACACTTTAGTGTCCAATTACAGAACTAGTGTTAAACATCTTGATCCTTTTGCCTGCTACAAGATTCTTTATCTCTATTCCATCAAGCTCACACAGGGTATACGTGGCATTTCCATGCACATGCTTGACCATGTAAGGGCCAAACCATCTTTTTGCAAACTTCTTTTGCACAATGAACTGGTTGTCAAGACTACTATCATACATTAGGACCCAATCACCTTCTTCAATGGGTTTTGGCCGGAGTCTATGTCTTCTATTAAATCTTTCTTTATTTTTCACCCTTGCATCTTTCAAACGAGCTTTAGCAAGCTCTATATCTTCAAGCCTTCTCTCCAACTGCCTCATTCGCAATGCAAGGAGGTCTTCCCTGTTCAATTCTTCCACCCAGGGTAATACATTCCAAGTTGGGACTACTTCTTCAATTGGCATTACCGGCTTCTGACCATACATTAATTCTGTAGGCATGTATCCTGTCACTGAGCTATGAGTTGTACGGTCAGCCCATAAAGCATATGGTAGCAGCCTTGGCCACTCCCGCATTCTTCCTCTACATGCCTTAGCCAAAGCTTTAATGATTGGAGGATGTCCTCGCTCGCTTTTACCATTGCCCTCAGGGTTGTAAGCACATGTTAGGGCCAATCTGATGCCAATTCTAGAAAAGAATTCCCTTGCTTCTTCAGCATCTAGCTCACCCCTGTCAGCTGTTATTTTTCCAACACAACCATACCGGCAAATCACATCTTCCAAGAGAAATTTGCATACTGTTTCCGTGCTCTTTGTTCTAAGAGCACGCCCTTCTACCTGATTTGTCAGGTCTTCTCTTGCAAGTACTACGTACCGCATCTGCCAGATTCCCAAGGGCATTGTAACTAGATCCACTACCCATTTGTAGTGCATGGCAGGTGGGTAGGTTGGTTGCAGGCCATCACGATGTCGCACATTCGAGTACATTTGACATACCATGCATGTTTCCACATATTGGGATACATCCTTGTACATTCCTTTCCACCAATATCTTTCCTTTATTTTGGTAAAGGTGGCCCACACGCTTTGATGTCCAGCCCAGAGACTCTCATGGAATTCTTTCATGAGCTTCCCTTGAGTCTCTTTATCACATATAACTCTTTGTGGCATAGCATTCCTCTGCTTAGGATGCTTCCACAGGTATCCATTCTTTCGAAAATACCCATATGCCTTTCTGCGGATCCTCTTGAATTCTAAGTCAGACCAATTTTCCTGCCTTGTCAAGGTACTCAAGTATTGGCCAATAAGCAACCAATCTCCTTCATACATTTCCTCAGTAAAAGACTCAAGTGCATTTGACAACCAAGCAAGCATGGTCCCCTTTTGCATGTGTAGTAGTATAGAACTTTGTGCCTACATCATCAATTTCACTAATCATCCCTTCTTCATCTTCATACGTGGCTCTTAATAGCATATCTGCAACTGGGTTATCCTTCCCTACAATATGCTCAAACTCGGGATTTAGTGACTTGATATAGGCAATCCACCTGAGCATAGCGATGTCTGGAGTGGTGCAGCTTGCAATCATCCCAAGGAGTGGCAAGCAATCAGTTTCCACAAGCACGGATGTCCCAATGAGATATTCTTTTTCACATTTTAAGGCAGTGACTACTCCCCATAACTCCCTCTTGATCTGTGGATAATTTTGTTGGTGAATGCTTAGTACCTTTGCTCCAAACCTGATTATATACCTGTGATCATCCTCATCATCTTGCCCTACTGCCCATCCTATCCTAGTAGGACTAGTATCAACCGTTACAATCATAGGCCTGCCACACTCATAATCTACCTTCCTTAGAGTAGGTGATGTTTGGCGCAGACATTTCAGCTTCCGCATAGCTTTAATATGTGCAGCATTCCATAAAAATCTTTGATTTTTCCTCAAAAGTTGGTAGAGAGAATCTGCTACATGTGCATAATGTGGGATCCATATAACATAAAAGACATGCACCAAGAAATCTCCTCACTCTGTAACATTAATGCATATCTCTTTCATTCTTTGTATTGCATCTATCTTGGCTGGACAAGGTCGGCGTCCATTAGTATTACAAAGATCCCCCATGATTAGTACTTCACCAACCCCAAACACTGATTTCATTCCAGACAAAGTAAGATTCACCTCTTCAAGCCTGGATAGGATTTTGTCACAATCTTTTATATGATTTGCCACAAATTTGCGGCACCCCTTCAGATCCAAATCCCCATCTTTATCTTTCTCATCACAGCCTTTTATGGGCACATCATCTAGAAAAGGCAGAGTTATTTGTAGAATGAAGTCTTGCAAGACTTTATTCATACCATTCGTCATATGTGCCATTGAGTTGGTGGCTCCTTGTGGTAAGGTGCACATCCTTACCAAACCCAAAGGAGTTTTCATTGTGGTCAAGTCCCTGCTTTGTATATCCAGCTGGAACTGATCATATCCCGAATACAGATCACCCATAGAGTATATAGCTTTTCCTGCAAATGCTTCTACAAACTCCTCCACAATCGGACCTGCTCCCACATTCCTGATTGTGACCTTGTTTACAGGTTGCATGTCTTGAATGAAGCGCAATGCTCCATTTTTCTTTGGCACGGTAAACCATCTGTTGGAGTATGGAGCGCATGATGGCTCCAAAATTCCCATCCTGATCTTTTCTTTTAGTAATTCCATCAGCTTTGGCAAGAGAGCTTTTGGTACTGGAATCGGCCGCCTCCGCAGGTTCCACAGCACATGTGGAACAGTGAAGATCACCATTGGCGCTATTACGCTTGGATCAACACAGCCTATCTCATGCGGCTGAAAAGCAAAGGCCTTCCCATGTTTTACAAGCATCTCCTCAAAGCATTCCCTTTCAACTGGAAACAGGAAATCCTTGTCACCAATCTTTAGCTCTTTTAGGGTTTCCTGTGTAAACTTATGCCCAATTTTCTTCGGATCTCTGAGATTCGGTTGCATAGAGGCTTCATCAAATTCCCGGATTATATCATACATCCCCACAGATGACACCTTTACCATCAAATTCCCGGATTATATCATACATCCCCACAGATGACACCTTTACCATCTCATTTCCACCCTGTAAGCACGCGCTTTCCATGACAGAAAGCTCATCCATAGTATCCACAAATGACACCTCATCAAGCACACCTGAAATAAACTCATTTTTTCCCAAAAGACCACACTGCTCAAGACTTTTTTGTACATTTTGTACATATCGACGTATACCACGCTTCAAATCCCTGCTTTTTACAAAGACTATTGACCCATAGCTAGAGAATCTCTGAAAGTTTGCTGAAAAGTTATTTACATTGATTGAGTCCTGCGAGAACTCATTGCCCCTTGTACCATTGCAATCCCACTTTACAATGGCACCTGGCCAAAATCCCTCATCTCCTGTAGTTCATGAATTCTCTGTTTATCTTTGGGAGTGAGTATTCTCAAAGAGACTCGTGGTTCCTTTCATGGTTAATGCAAACTGTCAAGAACTGAACAACTTTCTTACCATCTTTTCTCCTTATTCTTGCATATGCTGAGCCATCATCTAAGACTTTTGTCTCCATCCTCACAGCTGTAATATAGGGTTGCCCAAGGATGAGGGGATACGATGACATCTCCTGGACAAAGAAGTTTTGATCATCTTTCACATCCCCTATAGTTATCCTCCTTACATTTGGACAGGCTGCATAGAGCTCTCCAGATGAGTTATTAGCCGCCTTAATCATCCACCCATGATCTACATCCATTGGTCACCTACATTTGTTGTAGAGGTTTTTAGCCATAAGATTTATTTCAGACCCATGATCGATTAAGGCCACATACGGCTCTTCCAAGTCTCCTATCTTGACAAGGGTTTTAGTGGTGGCCCTTGCCCAATGGTTCCTGGAGTAATGACTTTTTGCAAGAACTTTTTTATCACCCTCATCCACAAAGCGCACTTGTCGTGCTCCTTCAGCAGAGTGATTACATTCCACCACATTGTCTCTCTCTTCCTTTTGCTGTACCTGTACTCCATGAGTCTTGGAAGTGCTTGTCTCCCCTTGTGATGGAATAGATTCAATTATGGACTGCCTTTTCCTTCGTATAATATCAATTATCTCATCATGGAATTCTTTCTTTGCAATCCCCAAGACTTCCCCTAGTGTAAATTCCACCCTACTGTTTAGAATCCTTTCTTCTAGCACCTTTTTGAGATCCGTTCCGGCTTCAATATCAGATTGGAGCTTGTAGAGCGGACTTTTTTCTTTACCCTTCTCCTTCTCATGCTTCATCTTTGCTGGCGCTTCTTCCATTGATACTTCCTGTGGAGGTTGGTTATGTGGCGGAGGCACAAGTGATGGCTCAGGGTCCTTCTTTCCACTACCACGAGTGACCCCTTTTGATGACCCTCCTTCCTCATTTTCCCTCTTACGCTTTTCATCTACCTGTGCCTCATTATTCTGGCATTTTGCAATGTAGGCATCAACAGATAAAGAATCCACAAGTTCTTCCCAACCAGTCTTAAGACGTATACAGTCTCCTGCCTCATGCAAAGCCTGCTTAGTCACCTTCTTTGATGCAATTAGCTCCATTGTTGATGGCCAAAAATCTTTATTCTCATAGTCTTTATCCTTCTTAGATTCCTGTTTTGATAGTCCAGCTTTTAACCCATAGGTTGCTGCCTCAACCATAGAGATGGCATGGCTAGCAGCCATATCCTCAACCAGCTTTTTCATCCCTCCTTTCCCAAAGTTTGTGCTTAACGGAAGACCAGTCTCTGTAAGGTGGATTTTTCCATCTTTGAAAAATACAAGTTGGTTTCTGAGGGCTTATAGCTGGCACAGTCTTTTTTCGCATGTTCTGGGTCATCACACCATATACATCTGAATGTAAACCCTTCTTTGCTTTGAGGCCTTTGCATAGAAGCCTGCCCTAACGGTAGCCCTTTTTCCTCAATCCTAGACATCTTCAGTTTTAGGTCTCGCATGCCCTTAATAAGCTCATCCATCGGCCCTTCTACCTTTGGGATTGTAGCAAGCTGGTTTTGGTAGATTCTTAGGGGTAACAGCAGTTATAGGAGTTGCCGAGCTCATCACCACTTTATCCCTCCTTCGCTGTCACTTTGCTAGCATGGTGACCGCATCCTCGACATCATTCCAATCATTCTTTAGCCCCTGCTCTGTATTCTTATCCTCAAGGAGAATTTCCAGATTTTCTTGGAGATCTTTCCCAGTTGCTTGTAAGAAGAGCTCTGTTTTTTCCCTGTCTAAGGTTGTGCGCTCTATCCTTGACAGCTGGGCATAGTGCTTCTCAAACTCTCTTAGCAACTCTGTGGCAGAAACTCCAATTTTGGGTTTTGTAACCCACTCCAAGAAAGTTCGCTTGGTCACCCACTCGGAATCCTCCATGAAATAATCATCCTTCAAAGCAAGCTTGAACTCCTCCCAGTTTCTACCACCATGTGCTGTCTGTAATCCTCTTATGTGCTCTCTTATTTCGGGAACACATACCAGCTCAAAGCTTCAAACCATATCCTCCTCAGTCACCCTGTTTAGCTCCATTTCCTTTGTGTAATTGTGTAGGTACTTTGTGATGTCTTTACCATCAAATTGATCCACCTTTTTCACGATTGACTGCAGTGCTTTAGTCGTGGAAATTTGCCCCCTCTCAGCCGCTTGCTGTTGTTGCATATACATAGTAAACATCTGAAACATTTGCATAACCCCAGGGTCAAAACGAACCCCCTGTCCCTCAGGATTCTCAGCCATAGCCTGCACTGTGTGTTTGACCACTAACTCTCACCCCAGCAGTTTCACGTCCGGTTCACCAAAGCTGTCTCGTGACGTGGGCGGTATTGCTGGGCAAGTGCGAGACTTCTGGCTGTGAGAGTTGTTTCAAATCTGAGCAAGGAAACAGAATATATATCTCTTCAAGGGGAATAAGACATCTCCATTTTTGATGACATGTACATGTGCCAATTCACTTCAAAACATTCCCAAATTCAACTTGAAGATTGCACATAAGTTATGTGTCAAGAGCATGACCAGTTCCAAGCATAGATCTCCTGACCCTTTATCCAAGTGCCTCATACATAACACATGTAGGCACAACACAATCTTCAAAAGATTTCCACATACATATGACCATTCACATCACATATTTCATATATCGCCAACATCACCATTTCAAGATGACTCTTGATCTCATGAAAACCTGCTTTCAGATTCCAACAACTCACAAAAGCAAAAATAACATATGGCGTATATACATCATCATGTAATTTCCAAAAGCTTCATGTTCACAAAACTAAGATCCAATCAATCATTCTGTTACAAGTTTCCAGAATCAAAAACACCTTAAACTTTGGAACATTCGAACTCCCAAACTCTCAAATTCAAGAAAAACTCTCCAATCTCTAAGGCCTACAAGGCTTGAACAGAAGCTATATTCCCAAAGCAAGATAATCTGCAAAAATCGAGCTCTGGTTTTTTCCCCTCCCTTTTCTGCACACTTCTCCCCCTCAAAAATGCATCGCCTCATTATTTCTGATTTTTCCCGCAAGGAATTCGGGCCGAATTCCTTTTGCAGCCCAAAACTCGCGTTTCCCAAAATGAAAATACGCTGCGCCTCCTTTTTTTTGCTTAAAATTCGGATATTCCTTTTTTTTTTAAATGCCTTCGTATTTTTCCCATGCAAGATGCCACCTTGACCTACGAGCTATACTGTAAACCAGCTACCTCTTAAGAGGTTCAATTAGTCCACTTCCTCCATCTTACTGCCCTCTGCATCAGCATCGTCTTCAAGAGGCGGCATGTCTGCATCAAAATCTACCGAGGCAGAAGCATCATCATTTATACTCAAGCCCAGCTTTAACATCCTGTGAATCCTTCCTCCAAAGGTGTTGGGGTTCTCAAGGCTGAATCCAGAGGTAAGAAGTACAGTTTTATGCAGTAGTAGGACCAAATCTTTCACAGACTTATCATTCTTATCAGCTTCAGACCTCTTTAGTTGCAGACACAAGTTTCTTGCCATCATACTCCTTAAGCTATCCAACTGCATATTTATCAATTGCATCAACCAAAAAGAGTACCTCATAGCCCTTTTACTTCAGACGCTCAAGGAAAGGAGAATTTTCCACAGCCTTCTTACTTTCGCCAGTGATGCAATAGATGTCACTCTGCCCATCCTTCATACGTGTACCATAGTCTTTAAAACTAGTCCTATCGTTACCACTTTTAGTAGAATGATAACGTAGTAGGTCGGCAAGCTTTGCCCTGTTGGAACCATCCTCATGGATTCCAAGTTTAATGTTCTTTCCAAAAGACTCATAAAACTTGTCAAAATCCTCCTTGTTCTCTGTAATCTCTGTAAACAGCTCGAGGCACTTCTTAACAAGATTTTTCCTTATAACCTTCAGGATCTTGTTTTGATGCAGCATCTCACAGGAGATGTTCAGGGGAAAATCTTCTGAATCAACCATACCTTTGACAAAGCCAAGGTACTCGGGAATCAACTCCTCACTCACTTCCCCCCCAGTAACTGCTCTTGCCATCTTTGCAGCTGTTGATGTTCTCAAAGCCTCTTTTTGAAGCTCTTCCTTTAAGCTCTTAATACTTAGAAGATCTGCCTCATACTGTGCAAGGACGAGCTCACAAGCCTTCAGCTCTGCCTCAGCTGCCCCTAGTCCTTCTTCCTTCAGCAATGTGAATGTTTCATCTGGTGATGTAACCTTGGCATTCTCTGCATTGCTAGCATCTTTTAAAGCTTCTACCATCCCAGAAGAAACGTTCATAATGCCATTTTGCATGGATGCATCTTCAACCATATTATCTACTCCCTCTCTAGAATTGATCAGTTGTTGCTGGTCCTTCAGTCTTTCTTGTGCCTCCATCAAGATCAAAAACTGCAACTAATCCCTCTTTCCTATCAGCCCCATAAGAAAGTGATGCTGCTTTTGGTTCATTGATAATTCGTGCTACCTCAAGGTTCACCATAAGCATAAAAACTTCATGATTCACACCACACTTATGTACAGAGGCTTCAAGACCTGGCTCAGCCTCAGCTCGCCTTATTGAACCTCATTTACAATATGAACATATGTACATAGGCATCATAAAATGACTCAAGTCGTGGCACTTAATCCCATGTATCTAGATTTATATTTAATGACCTCACATGCATGGTTTCACACCATAGACGTGCCATGGCACGACAACGTGTTGCCCTATCACATTACACGTGTGTGACCATATGGCCATGTATGATCATATGATGATGGATACTTGCTCTACCACATGTGACCATGGTGCCGTACCCCAATGACATTTTTTGAAGGTTATAAAATCTCATGTAGGTCATTTTATTACGTTTTATCTTGTCCCCCTACCAAGCCCGACAAAGCAACCACCTAGCCACCCTTGCCCTAAATTTTGTAAAGCACATAGAACAACAAAGCTACCCTTGCCCTAAATTTTAAAAATCTTGCCCTAAATTTTGCATAGAAGGACGGCACACTTTGAGGTATCACAACTCTTCTGATTGACCATATTGCATCGTCCTTCCAGAACCCTCTATAGAGAGGCTCGCGTCGGCCTTCTAGGCTCTAGGTAACTTTCTAGCTCTAGGTATCTTCATAATATGGGTTAGTGATGAAGGGATAGTGATGAAGGGATACCAGTAGAAGAGACCCCTATAGATAAATTGTTTGATTTTTATAGGTGCACATGATATGTTTGCCTCTTAGGACTAGCTTCAATGTGCCTTTTGACTCGACTTCACTAATTCATCATTTCAAGGAGTACTATGAAGAAGAGATGAAAGATTTCCTTGCTTTGACTAATGATGATGCTTTGGATGTTGAAGGCATAAGGTGTGATCATTTGATAAGTTTGGCAAAGACTCCATTAGAAAAGACTAGGTTGCAAAAAAAGTAGGATGCCGTTCCTGATAAGGTCAAAGTTACTATTGACCAGTGCAGGTTACATAGTAAAAAATGCAAGCTCCATCAGCATAATGCAGCCTTGCTTTTCTATCTTCATGCACAAGCAAGTAGTGAGGATGCTAGGAAGAGTAATCCTAACCCTTTTGGTGTGCAGTCAATAGCATTTTTAGAAGATATTGAAAACCAAGAGGAATTGAATGATGTAGAAAAGGTTTTGGATAAGAAAGAGGAAGAAATATTGAGTAGGGATTTTGATGTTGCTGATTTTAAGGCAAGCTCCATTGTGCCAGAGGAGAAGGATGTTACTATATACAGGTGTGAGAGAAGATCACTCTCCCATACCTACCATCCTTCCCACTCAACAATAATAAATATTTTTTACTCCTCATCATGGATATCCATAAGCTCATGAATTTAAGAGAATGCTATTGCCTTAGATGCTTGTGATGTTGCTTCAGACTTTATGGATCCAAATGAGATTGATGACTTTTTAGTGCTTGAGAAGCAAGGAATAAACTCTCCCCATAGAAGAAGAATTTGAAGCTATTACACTATCCTTTAAATATAGGTAAAAGGGATGCATTTAATATAGTTATTTGTCTCTACTATTTTAGTTAAATCACTTTGATTAGGAAATTTAATCCAATCCTTATATAGCCCTTTTTTTAATTTTTAGCCCTAATAGATGTGTGTTCCAAAATGATGTATCTATCGTGTCTTCAAATGTGACATGCATATACTCTTGTAGGTAGTGAAGACGATGATAATAGTAACATGATGTAGGTAGTGAAGACGATGATAATAGTAACATGATTGGTTCTTCTTCAGGAATCTCCTTATGCATAAATGTTTTTGTCATAATTCTTCATAGCTTCTTTTTTTTTATCGAGGAGTACCATGATCAACTTCATAAATCTCCATGATGCTACAATGGTGCTAGATTGGGTGTCCTTCTCCATGCTCTTATCCATACTCGAGTATCCATACTAGGACATATTGTTGCTGGCTCTCTATGTTGTTAAACCTTGATGGTCAAACAAAGGGAAGGTGTAACAAACATGAGAATCCTTTTTTGTTATGATGTGTACTGTTTTGGGGTATACCTTCTTTTTATCGGCATGTATAATGGATCCACCTTAAGCATCACTGATGCCCATTTATAAATCTACCCTCATTCTTGAATTTCTAATAACTCTTTCTTCCATTCTTGTTGAATGCTAAACTCCTCTATCATGGGGTTGTCATCATTATGCCTCTATCTTTGTGTAGCCCCCCCTTGTATGTACTGGTTGTTGGTTTTTTCATTATTAGTAACTATAAGCTATCATAAACATTACCATGCATATCTCTAGTAGGTCCTACAATTGTGGATTAGCTAGACTTGTGGTCACTCCTACATTTTTTTGCAATCTACCTTCCCCTACCATAGGCATGAGCTCTTCCCATTCTATCATCAAGGCTATGATCAGATATGGGATATAATGGACCTTTTTGGGGGCTACACTATATGCCTCTAGAAAGATTCTTGTTGTAGGGTTGAAGGGCATGATCTACATTAAAACCTTGAAGGATAACTTTAGCCAAGAATGGATAACCAACCCTGATCAAATTCTCACAAGGATAACCGATCTACAAGAGGTAGTTCTTCCAAAAAATCTTTGTCAATATAATTTTATGTTAAAGAAATGGGTGAGGGTAGTGTTACTTATGTGGGATTGCTTACTGTCAGCGTTTTGCTGTCAGTGATTCTTCAAGGGTTTCGGGGGCAAGGGTGTCAGTGGGGAAGTCAAAGTGAAAAGAAGATCATTCTAAGTTAGTAGCATGGACATTCGTATTGTTAGGGGGACGAGTGTATGTGAAGGGAGGAGTTTAGATGTGAAAGGGCAAGGAACTATATAAGTATAGTTGTAAGGATTATCTCCCTCTCTATCCTCTTTGGATGTGAGTGGTGGTGGGGGCTTGGTTGTACTAATGAGCATATCAATATCTATTTTCTCTTCAAGGTTATTAGTAATTCAATATGTTTAATAGTAAAATCATATACTACAGATACATGTATTTTCTCAATATGTTTCTATAATTTTTTAAAGAGATTTAGTATACCATAGGGATGATATATAGGGAACTGTCATGTAAAAGTAGGTACTTGTATCATATGATTAGAACCACCCCTGCAAAACTAGTATGGTTTCAAAATTTTCTAGTGTGGAGGGAAGGTTAGGCAACATTAAAAGTTCTAACATCTCTTCCATGTTATCTAGAATAGTGGAGCTCATAAGTACTCTACACCATGATCTAAAGCTAAGGACTATAGGGTGTAGATCATGTGTATACATGGTTATGTAGTCAGTAAGATAAAAATCATTATGAAATATGGACATTATTATTGTGGGGTCTACATCCCTGTCCGAGTTTAGTTGTATGAGACCTATATCCCCCCGTGTTTGATCTATCATCTATGTAGACCTATATCCCCCCGTGTTTGATCTATCATCTATGTAGACCTATATCCCCCCCGTGTTTGATCTATCATTTATGTAGGCCAACAACAAGGCACACTCCACAAGTTGCTTTACCTTTTCACTTGGCTCAGCTATTTTTGCAGCTCTTGCTTTTGGGATAGATGTTGCTCTAATTCTGTAATTCTACCTCCTTTTCATTAAAAAGTGATGTGATGGTTTCCTCATAAGTTTCTCTTGCTTGGAGCTTGGAGGAGAGTGGCATATTTGTCATTGTGGAGACCTCGGTTTGCTGTATGACCTTTCCAAGTTATAGTAATGACTTCTGAGAAGCCCCTCTTTGGTTTGAGCTTCTACTTTTGCTTCATTGAGAGAGTTGATCAGATGTGGTACCACTTGATCTACTTATGGCTAGCTCCATTTTCCCTTTGCTCTTTTTTAGTTCAACATGGAGAGAGCGAATTGCGTGTGCATAGGCTTTGTTTAGCTCTTCGTGTTACCCTCCAAATGTGTTATGTGATGCTCTTGTGAACTTCCTCAATTTTTGGTAGCACTCTACATGCCTCTCAGATTGTTTCTCATTCTTTGAACCTTTCTTCTATTTGTTGGAGTAGTTAGGCCTTAATTTCTTTGACTTTTTTTTGTCTCTACCTCTAGCTTCTTTTTCCATATTCTTTTTTGAGTTCTTGAAGATGCACTTCTATTTGAATCACCTTGGCCTTTAGCTTTGTGGACTCCTTAAATAGCAATGGTAGTTCCCTTTGGTTGGAGACATACTTTGAGACTAACAAGTCCATATTTTCTCCCAATTCTCTCAGCTTACCTTGATGTAACTAATTTTTGCTCCTTGAGTTCTTGGTCTTGTTCTTCTTGGACCTTCCTACCAGCAATTTATCATTTTTACTATCTCCAATTCTTCTTCGCAAATGTTTAGTCACTTTATATGGAAGTATTGATTATAGTCCAGATGTAACTTGTCAACCTGTGGAGTGGTAGATGCTCCATTACTAGCATGTAGCTTACAAAGTACTCTTTGGTGTGGCAGAAGGGGGATAGGAGTAGGACATATGTAAGAAAGGATGGAGCTAGCACTCGTAAGCTTGCATCTTTTAAAGGGAACCTGCTCTGTGTTGGGTTTTTGAAGCCTCATATTTGTGTGAAACAACCCTTAGATGGCTTAGTGTGTTTGTTTGTGTGAACAACTTCTTATAAATATTTTGTATGTGAATGTGATAAGTAGTGATGTTATAGGCACTTTCTATATGTTATACCTTAGTGTGTGTTGCATCAAGAGATAGGTGCTAGTGCAAGGCACGCCATCACATACTTGAAACACCCACCATCGTTATAGTCATTGATGTGACTATGTCATACTCTTGTTTTACAATCTCAAATAAGCTAGATTCAAAAGCTCAAACGTGACTAGCCCCATCAATCTTTCTCTAGTAGTGATAGGGTTAACAAATAGCATGTCCATGCACAAACACCTAAGCATTGTAAGCAAATAAAGCCAGTTTAGGCTCCAACAAAGGGTGTTTCACTCTCTGTCACACACAAAGTGGAAAATTTGTAGTTAGTCCTAACTTAAACAAGTTATGGAAACAAATATGGAATTATTGGCTTCAAGTCAAAGAGAGCTATAGATACAAGTAGAGGAATCCACACAACTAAAGCCAAGATCATCTAGCAATAGGAGACACAAATGCCAAAATATAAAATAGAATATGAAAAGAAGCTATAACTGGAAATAGATGAGTTAACTATGATAAAGGCCAAACTAAGGCAAACATTAAAAGACTTGGAAGTCTTCAAGAAAAATATCATAAAGAAAAAGGCTGAAGAAGTTCTGAGGCTATGAATAGTAGACTGAAAAGGCGGGACTTCAAATGTGAGCAAGAAGAATTCAACAAAGCTCATGCACAAGAACTTCACTCCCTTCATGTTGGGTAAACATGAGACTTGTAGCCATATTTGGTAGTGATGTGTGTGTGAGGACCAACAAGGCACTTTTTCCCTCTTTAGGAGGTTTTTCCCCCATGCTAGTATACACCCATCTTGGGGTATACTTATCATCTTTGTACAATATCCATTCTTTATCTATCTATCATCATCTCATTGTGTGCTCCCTTGAGATTCTCAAGTTTGTGTGTTTGAGCACGCATTCTTGCAACCCTATTTCCAACATTTGGTATCACAATGAACTTTTTCATATGATACTATAAAAACTTTGAGTAAATGATAGGACTACTCTTGATTTACTATCTCCTCCCCCAAATTATTGAACATATGATGAACTACAAGCCAACTGGCTTGTGCCTTGTCCACCCACCGTCGCCATGAAACCCCTAAAATTTGTAATTGCATGCCCACTTTTCACCATGAAGCCAATTGACTTGCGCCTCATCTGCCACTAATGAAGCCCCTAAAGTACGGAACTACATGCCCATTTTTCACTAAGCATCAATCCTCTGCTACCATGCTCGTGGACAGCTTATTTCAGGCCCTAAAGTGCCTTCTATAACTTTCCTTGTTCTTTTAAGAACATATTCTAAATACTTCTCCACTACTTCTGAGTGCTCCCTGTTTTTTTGTGAATATTTCTTAACTGTTTGTAACTATCTCTTAATCTATCTTACTTGAGTGCTCCCTGATTTTTTGTAACTATTTCTTAATCTATCTTACCTGTTTTCTAAATTTTGACCACTTCCTTCTAAAGTCCCTTGACTACATTTAATGCTTCCAGCATGAATTTTGTTGCTACCTAACTTTTTCTTGAAGTCCCTTGACAGCATTTGAATGCTTTCTGCATGAAATTGACTAACTAGTTTTAATGCATTTCTCACTTAATTTTGTTGTTTTTTATTGCATTTGATTGTTTGTTCACCTTTCTTGATTGTTTTTTCATGTATGGGACTCTTTGATCCCTCACCATCGTCATGGGGTTGGTCAGTTACCTTACCCTCATGCATCTCATCATCCATAAGAATACAAACATCATGTCCACATGCATCGTTTTCATCTCATCAAGATATGCATGCTTTTCTTCCACATCAACCACATTATCATTTATGGCATCATCATGATGAGGTCTGTTAGCATGCTCCAATGCATCACAAACTTTGTGAGAAATGCAATTTTTTCTACATAATGACATAATTACCATCATTTTCATCATAATCAGTCACCAAAAAGTGATGGCATCCAATGAAGTAAGAGTAGAAGCTAAGGCCAAGGATGTAGTCATCCAAAAAGAACAAGCAGGTAACCAAAAAAACCAAAGCAAAACAAAAGTGTAACTTCTCACGAAGAAAGATGTGAGGATTGAAGAGCTAGAGTAATAGTTAGACACAAAAACAAGAGCTACAAACTAGCCACTGAGCTAGATGAGAGAATGAAGCAACTCATGGAGCACGCTTCACAGCAGTTGATCTCTTTGTCACAATATTTTTGAGGGACCTATCCACAAAATTTCACCTTGTTCTTTTCATCACTAATACTCTCTCTATTACAGCATGGTATAGATATAAGTGAGGATCTAACAAGGGGGAATGTAGGACTAATTCAAAAAAATTCAGATAGGGATGCCAACCCTAATTTAATTATGGCTATTTTTCATAATGATACTTATGCCATGCATCTTATTATACTTAACTCCAAATCTGGGTGTAAAGTACTCATGAACTTCACCATATTAAATGAGATGGAAGAAATGTTAGAACTAACCTTCCCTCTACAACCGTCATTTTTTAAACAATCACTAACACTTTTGCCTAGTTTCAAACACAAGGCTTACTAGAAGCATATGAAACTCATAAATACGTAATATTATATGATATCACTCTCTATTATCTGCATGGTATTCTCATTCTCTATAAAAAGATAGATAAAGATCTAGAGCAAATCCTTGTGTCTATAATATATGATTTCACTATTAAACGTAAAGAATAGCTCTCACTAATAACACGTGAAGATATTGCATATATTTATATGCTCATTAATATTACAAAACCGAGCCCTCCTGCTGTTCTCGAAGCGAAACTTTTCGAGCGAGGAAAAAATCAAGTGACACATTTTAAGGAACATGCACACAAGAAGGCTAAGGCCAGTAATAATGAGAACACCTTAGGTGTGCAACACAAATTCAACAGATCTAGGAATAGACAAAATCAATTGGAATTAACTGAACGAAATCAGTTGGACAGAATCACCTGTAATCAACTGGACGACGGAATCAGCTATGGTCAGACTAAATAGGACACTCAGAATCAGCTACTAAGTCGGAATCAGCAAGTCATTAAATATCAGTTGATGGGCAGTTCGATTCGGCATTCGGACTCATCCTAGCAATCAGAATCAGTCTGAGTTTAGGGACGCCTCCACACGAGTGTCTTGATGAGGGGTCTAGACCTCAGAGGGAGGATGTGGATTTAAGCCTTGCACAGTAAGATAGGTAAGTTTGAAACCTAGTACGACTCTTGAGAGGTCTAGTACAACTCTGATAGAGAAGCTTCAAAATAAAGAGAACTTTGGTATCTTGCTTTAGTAGTGTATGCACCGCCTGGCTAATCAAGGTAACCAGTGAATCAACAAAAGGAAAGCATTGCAATGTTTAAAAGAAACTACCTCAAGGAGGCTGCATCGACAACGGCCTCCTTTGAGGTATTTTTTTAAAACATGGCAATGCTTCTTATTAGTATACACTCAATGCCCACCTCTCAACATGTATATCTCAGTTTGATGTATAATGCACATTTGTTAGGCCCCCGTTATGATGAGGAGTAGCCATGGTACATGTCTTTAGTGGGAACCCCAGCTTAGATGCCGATGGGGTTATTATTGTGGCCATTGATGATAGTTAGGAGATGGTCAAGAGTACAAGTGTAGCTGGGGTCTGGGGCATCGCCCCAGCAGCAGTTGGGGGGTCCCAGGGGGGCTAGCAGCCCCCTGGAATGGGTTCGGGGATGGGAGCCCCCAAGGCAACGATATGAGGAATATTTCCTAGAATATTCCCTCGGATACTATGTCCACGTTCTTGCTACGCGGGCGGTGACTGTGTCTATGCAGTGTAACCGCCCTTGTTGTATATGTGTCTACCACACCGCCACCTACACGTTCTTGATACATGAGCGATGACCATGTCTATGCAATGTAACCGCCCTCGTTGTGTATACGCGTCTACCACACCGCCTATAATAATATATATGGACTTGGTTGCCATGAGCTAAGGTATCCAATGCTTATGAGTATCCACCCCCTTCTACACCTCGTACATACTCCATCCAAAGTCTCTCTCTAGATCGCCATCTAAGCTCTACTTGAGGCACATGAGTGGACAACACCATCACTTGTACCTCTTTGGTATAATCACAATTTTAAATTCTCTCAATTGTGTATCTATTGCATTGTCTATTGTGCTTTGTCTTGCTATCTGTTTCCGCTGTGCCATATTCTTATAATGCTTTGTTATCATTAAGTGTATGCTTCAAGATGACTAGAAAAGGCAAGAGACTTTCCACTATGTTTTGAAATGTTAGGCATAATTATCATATAGTAGAGACTCTCTCTCTCACACACACACACATGCACTCGCACGCACACACACACATGCACTCACACGCACACACACACACACACACACACATTCAAATTCAGGTGGGCTATGCCTTCCTATCCACATTATGTTTTTGTAATTCACTAAAGTTAATGCATTTTTGGAAAGTTGCCACTTGCCTTGTTATTAAGGAAGTTTTAAAAGTGTCCTATGCTTTGTTGTGTTCTCTTTTGTTGTTGCCATATGTTTTAATCTCGATACACATGTCTTTGTGTTCGTTCGGACTTTGAACTATGATGGTGTAATTGATTGTGAATCGAAATGATTTGCATGTGACTTTCCATTTACTGATGAACTCTGAAGGTGTACTAGCTATGAAGGAAAAGTTCTATACAAAAACAAATGTAATCCATTCCTAGATCTGTTGAATTTATGTTGCACACCTATGGTGTTCTCATTATTGGCCTTAGCCTTCTTGTGTGCCTGTTCCTTAAACTGTGTCGCTCGATTTTTTACTCGCTCGAAAAGTTTCGCTCGGAGAACGGGAGGACTCTAACAAAACCACTGCCACCACCCACTTCGGAGGAAGATAGAGAGGGTGATAACGTTTACAATTATACTTATCCACTTTATTGTCATATTACCACTAATCTTCTTTCTTCCCATATGTCCCCCTCCTAAAGAAAGTGAAGTACAATCTACTAATTTAGTGTCTTCTTCGTGACTTTAATTTTCACACTGACACTCTCGCTCGAGCAGCAAGACCAATAGTAAGCTTGCCCACCACAGAGGTAACTCCACCATCACTTGCTACGTGTTACAAGAGAATTACATCAATGAAGATGTCTTGGAAGATCTTACAGTTACAGATTATGAAAATATGATTAGAGTGGGCGGCCAAAACTATCCTTTAAAGTACTAATGCAGATCATGCCTTTCAATCCTACCAACAAGGATCTAGCCACCAAATGCATACAAGGCAACACCCCAGAAAGTACCATACATGGCATATCCTATTAGGGCACTAATGTCAGAGTGGAAATAACTTATGTTAGTGGTGACAGGGGAAGGCACCTTATGGGAGAATTTAGTAGGAAGCATAAAAGGTTGGCTAACCCACAGCTTCATGACATGCTGGAAATCCAAATGGTTACATTTATGATAACATATATATTTACTTCAATGTTTTTACTATTATATTTATATACATTTACCAATATAGTGTACACATATGAAGAGCATATTAAATTCCTCTAATCTTAAGTGGATTCTCAAGGAATCACTATGTTGGGGGGTCCAACTTTTGAGAGACAAAATAGTGTAGTGTTGCTTGTGTGGCGTATAACACCATATCGTATTGTGTAAAAGCAGTATAATGCATAGAAGTCCTTTTTTTTCTCAGACTCCTTAAAAATTATAGACTATTGCCACATAAATCAAGGTGATAATTGCATTCTATATATACATTTGTGATTTTTGTCATTCTTAGGAGAAAAGTTCTAGTCTTTTTTTATTTAGGAACATTTTTGTAGCTTTTGGAAACTTTTATAAAAATTCCATTTCTCTTTGACTATATAAGGTTTCAAATAAATTCCTTCTCAATGAAAATAATCTCAACATAAGATATATAGTAGCTGAAAAAAGCATGTATATCCAAACATTTGAAAGGTATACCTTTCTATGGTCATCATTTAGGCACCTTTTGTAAGAAAAAGTTTGAATTTTTTAATTTGGTTTAAAAACACCTCAAAAAAATAAGCCTATATATGACAAAGATTTTTATATATGTATTTGAATTATTAGCATGTATCTTCCATCAAATGAAGTCTTATAGTTTTTCATATCTCTCCTCAAAGTCAAGGCTATTATTACATTTTAAAGCCAATCTCACCAATGTAAGGATTATCAGCATGGAGCTGTTGCACCGGCAGGATGAAAAAAGTGCGCGGATCCAAGGAAAAAAGGGTGTTATTTCGAACTATTTTAATGTCATTTTAAAATGCTTCTTATTTTCGGGGGTGACAAAAAGATGAGGATAGAATGGATGGTAAGTCAAGGCACGTTGCATGAAATCGGAGCGAGTGAATTAAAAATTTTTGATAAAAATAATAATACAAATGATTATTACCCTATTTCCCAACCATATAAAACAACTATTTTTATCCATGCATTTCTTTATTTTCGAGGATATTTTCTACCCTTTATAAATAACATTTCCAGGCTTCAAAAAATAGCTGCTCTCTCTCTCTCTCTCTCTCTCTCTCTCTCTCTCTCTCTTTCTCTCTCTCTCTCTCCAACAAAAAAAAAGAATTTGTATTTTTTGTTTTTTTTCTTATGAGGAAAGATGACTACTTGAATTTTTTGGATTTTGAGATATTTATTTTCCAATGGTTGGTGAAAATATGGATATTGGGGGGATAATAAATAATTGGCTTTAGAAAGGGCTTGGGGTGGGGGGGGTAAGGAGGGGAATTAGGATTTGGGGTTATTGATTTATAAAATGAGTTTTTATTTTTTAAGGTGCATAAGCTAATGTAGAGTGCTTGGGGGAAATCGCTAGTTGGAATTGCCTCATGAATGGGGCAATGGCAAGTGGAGCTCCACCATGAAGGCAGGCCTAAACACTATATAGAATTTATAATAATTATAAATTAATGACATAATCCCACACATGGCACCATTTCAATTGAAGTCACCCACATCTAAATACCTATTGATTAATACCCTAAATTGCTTATTTCTTTCTCCTAATCTCTCTAAACTCTCCACTTTTAGAACCTTAAACACCACCTCCTTGCACACCTACCTAAACATCCACTTAACCTCCCACCTTAGATACCTTATACAACACCAGCCAGTGCCATTAGACAATGAGTTACCTATACCACTTTCATTCAAATCATCGAGCACATTAAGTGCCATCAAACCTTGATTTCATATAGATTAAATCGTTATCTATTATTAATAATAATAACTTAATTTACCACATACCATCTTTGCATTTAGAGGGGGGTTCATATGTAAAAAATGAGATGGATCCAGGCCAACCAAGAAAATTATTCATTTGCCTTAAATGGATTTAAAGTTAATTCACACTCTAACACCAAAAGATGTTATGGACCAACAAAATTATTCATTTGCCTTAAATGGATTTAAAGTTAATTCAAACTCTAACACTAAAAGATGTTATGGACCACCTATCAAGACCATATATCCAAAATAGGTACATTGATCAAGGCAAAGTGCTTCACATGTTTAAGAAACCATTCTGAGAAATCATGATTCAAGTACCCTTATAATTTGTGTTGTTTTTTCCTTTACAAGGGACCATGCTTTCTTGAAAAATCTTTTAAATGATGACCTTCACATGTCAAGGGTTAGGTAAGTTAGATATATAGGAATTTCACTAGGTGTATTGCCCTTTTTGCAAAGGATAGATGATTTGCATGCCATCATTGAAAAGAGAAAACGTAGATCTCGCGAAGCGCGTGCAAAAAAAAATATAGAAGCTTAAGAGAACACCAGATTGGGTCCCAATTGCCCCCCCAAAGTGTGTGCCAAAATCATCACTGCTTGAGTATTTTTATATTATTTTATCCATCAAAGTGTGTGCCAAAAAGCATCCCCCAAGTGTGTGCCAAAAGCATCCCTGCTTGAGTATTTTTATATTATTTTATCCATCAAAAATAGATTACATGGCTATTTTTAGCCCAAGCTTACTCTACAAGCTTTCCTTTTACAAAAATTGGATAGTAAAATCTTAGTAAAATATTTCAAAAATCTAACTCCGATGACAGTCCTCCCGATTTAGGAGACAACCATCCTCGGTTGTAGCTATCAGCACACACGAGTGATCAATCACATTAATCATTCCCACATTGGATTCACTCACAATAATTAATTGGATTCACTCCCAATGTCCTCGCACGCGTCCCTCGTGCCTTAGAGTAAATTGGATTCACTCACAATCAAACTAGCAGAACCTTTGCACACGTCACATGTGTCTTAAAGTTGATCGAATTCACTCACAATCAAACTCTCATAATCTTTGCATGTGTCACACACGTCTTAGAGTTGATCAGATTCACTCACAATGTTTTCATACGCATCACACATATTCATGGAGTATACCACACATCTCATACGTGTCATAGTTGGTTGGATTCACTCACAACCAACTAGGGTTATCCTCTGATTCACTCTTGATTCTTATGCCACACTGGGTTACCCTCATTAAGAATTAATTCAGAAGAGTTTATCGAATTCACTCACAATCAAACACATGATGAAAGTGATGGCAATTATGTCATTGTGTAGAAAAAATTGCATTTCTCCCAAAGTTTATGATGCATTGGAGCATGCTAACAAACCTCATCATGATGATGCCATAAATGATGATGTGGTTGATGTGGAAGAAAAGCATGCATATCTTGATGAGATGAAAATGATGCATGTGGACATGATGTTTGTATTCTTATGGATGATGAGATGCATGAGGGTAAGGTAACTGACCAACCCCATGACGATGGTGAGGGATCAAAGAGTCCCATACATGAAAAAACAATCAAGAAAGGTGAACAAAAAATCAAATGCAATAAAAAAACAACAAAATTAAGTGAGAAATGCATTAAAACTAGTTAGTCAATTTCATGCAGAAAGCATTCAAATGCTATCAAGGGACTTCAAGAAAAAGTTAGGTAGCAACAAAATTCATGCAGAAAGCATTCAAATGCTGTCAAGGGACTTCAAGAAAAAGTTAGGTAGCAACAAAATTCATGCAGGAAGCATTCAAATGTAGTCAAGGGACTTCAGAAGGAAGTGGTCAAAATTTAGAAAACAGGTAAGATAGATTAAGAAATAGTTACAAAAAATCAGGGAGCACTCAGGTAAGATAGATTAAGAGATAGTTACAAACAGTTAAGAAATATTCACAAAAAAGCAGGGAGCACTCAGAAGTAGTGGAGAAGTATTTAGAATATGTTCTTAAAAGAACAAGGAAAGTTATAGAAGGCACTTTAGGGCCTGAAATAAGCTGTCCACGAGCATGGTACCAGAGGATTGATGCTTAGTGAAAAATGGGCATGTAGTTCCGTACTTTAGGGGCTTCATTAGTGGCAGATGAGGCGCAAGTCAATTGCCTTCATGGTGAAAAGTGGGCATGCAATTACATATTCTAGGGGTTTCATGGCGATGGTGGGTGGACAAGGTACAAGCCAGTTGGCTTGTAGTTCGTCATGTGTTCAATAATTTGGGGGAGGAGATAGTAAATCAAGAGTAGTCCTATCATTTACTCAAAGTTTTTATAGTATTATATGAAAAAGTTCATTGTGAAAAGTGAGCAAAGTACTCACTATTCGATGTGTGAGACTTGAAGAAAGGAAGTTCTGAGCATGGACAATCCTTTCTACACATGGACATGCCAATCTTTGTATGGCTATGCTTAGGTTCTCTTTCTTCTCCCAGAAGGGCTCCTTGATTAGATTCAAGAAGATAGGCGACTCGGGTTGAAGGCTAGGCAAAAGAGTAACAGGGGCAAGGAGCGTATGCTTTGATACCAAATGTTGGAAATAGGGTTGCAGGAATGCGTGCTCAAACACACAAACTTGAGAATCTCAAGGGAGCACACAATGAGATGATGATAGATAGATAAAGAATGGACATTGTACAAAGATGATAAGTATACCCCTAGATGGGTGTATACTAGCATGGGGAAAAAACCTCCTAAAGAGGGAAAAAGTGCCTTGTTGGTCCTCACACACACATCACTACCAAATATGGCTACAAGTCTCATGTTTACCCAACATGAAGGGAGTGAAGTTCTTGTGCATGAGCTTTGTTGAATTCTTCTTGCTCACATTTGAAGTCCCGCCTTCTTCTAAGTCTACTATTCATAGCCTCAAAACTTCTTCAGCCTTTTTCTTAAATATGGCTACAAGTCTCATGTTTACCCAACATGAAGGGAGTGAAGTTCTTGTGCATGAGCTTTGTTGAATTCTTCTTACTCACATTTGAAGTCCCGCCTTCTAAGTCTACTATTCATAGCCTGTAAGATCCCTGTTCCCACCGAGCGACGGATTCAGGGTACTGGCAGCGGAAGTAGCGCTTCTCGCGCGGGACAGGGGTCCCACACTCGGGGCCTCGCCCACGGATATCCGGATAAGAGACTAATCCGTCGGTTGTTCCAAAACCGAACCCGGAAAAACTTCCTCTACCGGAAAGCACGGGCGATTCCACCAGGATAACTTTTTACTCTAACGTAGTCAAGATCATTTCTGATCGAGATGATCCGATTACATCTATAAGATACTTAGTCAGTTCAAGGAAGAAACTTGCACTTGGATCATTGGGATCAACGCTTTTTTTTCCATTCAAGAGGCACAGCCGTTGATTCCTATCCATAGAACAGTTTCTGTCCGGGATTTATTTATTTTTTTCTATCGTAAGAACAAAAGTTTGAGTCTCGATTTACGGATCCATCAGTCCAGCCTAACCCCATCCAATCCCATGGGTTAGCCAACCGCCCAACCACTGTAGTGATGGTATCCAATTAAAAATTTGGTTAGGTTTTATCCCGGGTACCAAGGAAAAGAGTTCCAAGGCCCCCTAGCCGGATGTTCATGCAAAATAAAACTAGTCACACCACTCACACACCCAATATGAAATTACCTTTTTCAACCAGATTCAACCAGTTTAAAACAATCCTTTAATAAAACCATAGTATCATTGATCACCATCTTCCAATTTATCTAATTGATTCTTAATTTCCCATCATTCCTTCATCAGAGTATCTATGGCATCATTGGCAACTAGAACGCTCAGGAGCCGTTTCGATAGTTCCTAGCCCATAATACTTGGCAATATAATCACTTAACAAGATGGACTCTCGTTGAAGATCAGCAAGATCAACCAACAGATCCATATAAGGAGCCATGGACTCATCCATTGAAGACCAGCAAGGTCAATCAACCAGATCCATGCTCGATTTCAGAAAACAACTCCAACTCTGTTCCAATATCTTCCTCGACGCACGCGTGGGTATCCTAGGCGACCCAGAGCCCGAGCACCGTATGGTCAGCACCCTCTAGGACCCTTCGCAGGTAACCTAGCGCTTCACGCATAGGCCGCTTCCTTGGCCCCTCATCCACCGTACCGGAAGCTCACCATTTTAATCGCACCGAGGCTGGTCAAGACCTCGGCCGACCTTGCTACGCGAGACGTCCTTCATTGACTCCCCGTCAGCAGTTGCAACTTTCTCATCACGACCTTAATCACAAGACGGTCAAAATGCTCCCCCCAGCATTCTTGACATAAAACAATCATTTACAAACAGCATTTACAAACAGTTTACAATACAATTTCTATTTTAACTTTCATTTTTCCACATTATCCCTCCTCAATCTACATTACTTATTCCATATTCCATTTATATATATACTCATCCCATCACATCATTTCCATCTCATCACTTCAGATTCCCTCACATCACAATCGTATATTCACATCCATACATCCACAACTATATGCGTACATTCACATCTATATGCATACATCTACATCCCTATGCATACATCCACATCCACATTCACATTCACCTCCATACATCTACATCTACATGCATACATCCACTCCACATTCACATCCACATCTATACATCTACATCTACATGCATACATCCACATCTACGTCTATACACCTACATCTACATGCATACATCCCCATCCACATCCACATCTACATCTATACATCTACATCTACATGTATACATATACATCTTCCTTCACATCTACATCTATACCTCTACATCTACATGCATCCATCCACATCTCCATTTACATCCTCATCTACACATCTATTTCTACATGCATACATCCACGTCCCATGCATACATCCACCTCCACATTCACACTCACATCCATACATCTACATCTACATGCAACATCCACATCTCCATGCATAATAAAATTCTTTTAATTAATCTAGGATGATAGTTCCTAGAATATGGTAGGAATTCCTCTTTTTATACTTTGAATGAATTTATTTTATGCGTAATTTCTATAAAAATTTTGCCATAGCTCCGCTACTATGACTGATAAATCTCAATTTTTTTCTAAGGGATAAAGCTCATTATTAAAGAAATAATTAGAATGGTCTCTAATTGGATCATCAATCCATAATGGTCTCTAATTGGATCATTAAGAAAACAATTAGAATGGTCTCTAATTGGGTCATCAATCCATAATGGATTGAATCATCAATGTGCATAAACTAAAAGCATAGCAAAAAGCCATTAATTTGGCCTCAAGCATAGCTTAATCTTGGATTAAGGAAAGGCTTTATGAAAAGCTTCATTTGGATTGAGAATGGTTCATGAGTATGACCATTTCTTGAGTGAGAGAGAGAAATTACATAAAAACCATTAGAATTTAAACATAAATGGAAATTAACTTCTATAGCATTTATTAAACTATGTAACTCTTCACTACTATTCACCAATTAACTTCAATAGCATTTAAAAAACCATACCAATTAAACTTCTCAAGCTTGAGAGGGGTTGAGAAGAGAGAATCATTGAGAAATTATAGAAAGATCAAAATTCAATATACTTACCTTATAATTTGCTTGATTCTTTATTCACGGTAGAGGCCCCCAACCAATCAATTGGTTTAGTATGTTGATGGAGCCACCAATGGGGATTGAAGAAAGAGAGAAGTATCAAAAACTAGTGAATTATTAAAGAATTCACAACTCTTGGCTTAGGTAGAGTAGAGTAACAATGCATAAGACACTCTATATTTTGGCTTAGGTGGAGTAGAGTAACAAGCATAAGACTCTATCTAATTTGGCTTAGGTGGAGTAGAGTAACAAAGCATAAGACTCTATCTAATCTGGCTTAGGTGGAGTAGAGTGACAAAGCATAAGACACTATATATTTTGGCTTAGGTGGAGTAGAGTGACAAAGCATAAGACACTATATATTTTGGCTTAGGTGGAGTAGAGTGACAAAGCATAAGACACTATATTTTTTTCAACAAGGGGAGGCTTCTATTTATAGGAAAATTTGAGCTCCTAACCAAACAAACTGATTCTAGAATTTTCCAAGTCAGTTTGGTTGAATTTGGACTAGATTTGGACCTAGTTTGGTTACTTTTTGATTCGGTTTGGTTCCATTTTGATTTGGTTTGGTTCAAGAGAGATGAGAGATAAAAATATCACATTATTTTTGAGTTTAAAACTCATTCAAGCATGTGAAATATGCACCTCCTTTAAAGAATTCCCCTTCCTTACATATGTGTCAAAATTTTATTGCTCATAGTTTTTTACTAATAAACCTTGTACATTTTCAACTCTTCATCTTATGTGAAATATGCACCTCCTTTAAAGAACTCCTCTTCCTTACATATGTGTCATAGTTTTTTTACTAATAAACCTTGTACATTTTCAACTCTTCATCTTATGTGAAATATGCACCTCCTTTAAAGAACTCCCCTTCCTTACATATGTGTTTATTTACTAATAAACCTTGTACATTTTCAACTCTTCATCTTATGTGAGCATTTACTCATTTTTGGATACCCAAAATATCTCATATTTTTAATATTGCTCATAGTTTTTTTACTAATAAATCTTGTACATTTTCAACTCTTCATCTTATGTGAGCATTTACTCATTTTTGGGTATCTTCTTTTACAAATTGGATTTATCTCCTGCCTACACATGGATTGATGCTATTGGCCCATAGAAACCTTAATTGGACCATAGTCTAAAGATTTATGAAAATCTAGACCCTTAGGCTAAGGTTCTTTATACCTATTTCCAATTAATTCTAATTGCACATTGGAAAATTCTTTTTAAATTTCTGTTTCAGGGGAACTCATCTGAATTATAAGAGATATTTTTCTATCCAGAAATATTCAAAATCTGAATATTCTCTCTCTAGAATATTTTCTCTCTCTAGGTTAAAACAGTCACAAACAAGATCTCTTATATTTCAGAAAAGGAATCGATTACAGGGGAATATACTAGACATCAAAAAGGGGTTGGGGGAGGAATCTTACATTCTACCCCACTTAAAAAACGCGAGATGTCCTCATCTCGCAACTTGGAATAATTTCGCAAGATGCACGAATATGAGACTTAGAGAAAAATTTTAATCACAATTAACCACCAAGAAAAGTCTTAAAGAGAGCAAGATTCAAAATAAGAACAAGATTTAAACTTTATTCATTCTCGGAACTTATACAGTAAAGATAGAGAAACTCTTTACACTTCCATAAGCCCGTCCATCATATGGTCACAAAAGCAGTCCTCACAAGCTGCACAAGTATAGAACACCATATTAGATAATTTGGGAAAAATCCCATTCCCATTTGAAAAATGGGAGCATGGTGAACTTGTCCAAAAGTTTGTCAAAACCCCCTCATGTGGCATATCATCGGAAAGATCTTGAAGAGTAGAATCTAAATCTATGATCTCCGACAAATTTGGAGTTAGTATGTTTAAGATATGTCCAAAACTATATGGAGTAATTGATTCCCAAAATGTGAGATTTTTCCCAAATTACCTAATATTGACTTATAGGGTAACTCATCTATGGGAATGATTCTGCTGGTTATTGCCGCACCCATCTCAGTGGTATGAGGTGATCTAACAAAAGGACCTCTGAGAGGCAAGCCAAAAACGGGGTAAAGGCATATCTTCTCATGAGGAAGAAAACATGCCAGTAAGAAGACCCGCTCAGAAAACCCAAGATGCCTTGATCTCATGACACAGTAGTATCGGGGACCCAAACCCAAAGCTTCAATAACCATGGCCAAGCGGACATTGTTACGAAAGTGTTGCTGACCCCAGGGTGTTACCCTAGTTATGTTTTGATAGGTCCGCCATTTGGTTTGCGCTACAGAAGTTCCTAGGTGAGGAAAAAGTGAGCGCTCATACTGTTCTATAAAGTCTTTCTTCACAGACTCTCTTGCGTCTTGAAGGTGAGAAATCATCAGGGATAAAACTAATTCCTGTTGCCAAGCCATGAAGGAGATTAAGAAAGAAAGGAGATTGATGGGAGTAAGATTACTGTGAGCGACAAGTAAAAGTTACGACTTATATAAAGGAAGGAGCTAGCGTAACCTAGAAGCCAACGGTAACTTGCCACTGAAGTTTTACCGTCTTTCCATGATTTGTGTTTGACACATTTTTCTATAGAAGGCATTAAGAATTTTGAGATGAGGAGATAAAAGAAACTTGTAGGCTAAGTCACCTACTTTCATTGAATTCAGATATAAGGATCACAATATTTGGGGGATAACTTCTTATACTCCCCAAGAGATAAAGAACTTCTTTTGGGCCGTACTCGAATGAAAACCAAAACCTTGGTATCCAAAACACCGATTCTCACTTCTAAACTCATTGTTCTAAATCCTTAAAACAGGCGTGACTCCTGAGAAGTATTCTAGGAAAAGGGTCTTCCTTTTTTAAACAGAAATTTTCTTTTATTTTAGAGAGGGAATAATTATAAGATCAGAAAGGAAGATTCTTACCCCTGTATGCTTCGAAGGTTGGGGAGGAATCTTACATTCTACCCCACTTAAAAAGTGCGAGATGTCCTCATCTCGCAAGGTAGAGGACAGCTCTTTTTCTTAAGATCCAATTTTATTCTGGGGTTCCTTATATTCTAGTCAACCCAACAGAACACTGGGATAAATATCCCTTATATAGAACTCATCATTAAATAACAATTCATTCAGATTATATCATTCATATCTTTAACATGATAATGGTCCATTAGACCGAAAAGTTTCCTTCGGAACATTCCTCCACGGAAATTTCAGTCAAGTAAGTTCTCAATTTGACATCCCTTAACTCGATCTACCGGTCAAGTATTAACAGTAGCAATCTGACAGCACAACCCACTAATCTCATAGTGATTTGCTGAATTCGTTATCATCCTTCTAGTTATGAATATCATCACAGGGACTCGTCCCATTCCCCCTCATTGTGGTTTCATTATATTTCAACTAATTTTTAAAATCAGCATTTTTCAATCAGAATCCAAATCAATTCATCAATTCTCAAACAGAATTAAAAATCATATCAATCACATTCAAAATCATCATCTGGATAGCATTAACACTTATAATTTCAAGTCTTAGATTTACTCGTATATACTGTCAGTAAAGAGCTGCAGTATACTCTCGGTATATATGGGTAGTCACGGCCCTTGGAATTATAAGGTAAATACTATCATGTCTAGGCCTCAAGCAAGTCAGGGATTCTATATAATTGCGGTACTTCCATCTGAAGAACCGATTACCAAATTATGAATTTCAGTTTGAATATCAAATTGTATGAATTATATCACACAATTATAACCTTTTGGTGTTTCTTGATAATTTTTTGACATATTTGTCTTCTCAGTTGATCTTTATTAACCAAATGCTCTGATACCAACTGTAAGATCCCTGTTCCCACCGAGCAACGGATTCAGGGTACTGGCAGCGGAAGTAGCGCTTCTCGCGCGGGACAGGGGTCCCACACTCGGGGCCTCGCCCACGGATATCCGGATAAGAGACTAATCCGACGGTTGTTCCAAAACCGAACCCGGAAAAACTTCCTCTACCGGAAAGCACGGGCGATTCCACCAGGATAACTTTTTACTCTAACGTAGTCAAGATCATTTTTGATCGAGATGATCCGATTACATCTATAAGATACTTAGTCAGTTCAAGGAAGAAACTTGCACTTGGATCATTGGGATCAACGCTTTTTTCCCCATTCAAGAGGCACAGCCGTTGATTCCTATCCATAGAACAGTTTCTGTCCGGGATTTATTTATTTTTTTTCTATCGTAAAAACAAAAGTTTGAGTCTCGATTTACGGATCCATCAGTCCAGCCTAACCCCATCCAATCCCATGGGTTAGCCAACCGCCCAACCACTGTAGTGATGGTATCCAATTAAAAATTTGGTTAGGTTTTGTCCCGGGTACCAAGGAAAAGAGTTCCAAGGCCCCCTAGCCGGATGTTCATGCAAAATAAAACTAGTCACACCACTCACACACCCAATATGAAATTACCTTTTTCAACCAGATTCAACCAGTTTAAAACAATCCTTTAATAAAACCATAGTATCATTGATCACCAATTTAAACATAAATGGAAATTAACTTCTATAGCATTTATTAAACTATGTAACTCTTCACTACTATAAGATCCCTGTTCCCACCGAGCAACGGATTCAGGGTACTGGCAGCGGAAGTAGCGCTTCTCGCGCGGGACAGGGGTCCCACACTCGGGGCCTCGCCCACGGATATCCGGATAAGAGACTAATCCGTCGGTTGTTCCAAAACCGAACCCGAAAAAACTTCCTCTACCGGAAAGCACGGGCGATTCCACCAGGATAACTTTTCACTCTAACGTAGTCAAGATCATTTCTGATCGAGATGATCCGATTACATCTATAAGATACTTAGTCAGTTCAAGGAAGAAACTTGCACTTGGATCATTGGGATCAACGCTTTTTTCCCCATTCAAGAGGCACAGCCGTTGATTCCTATCCATAGAACAGTTTCTGTCCGGGATTTATTTATTTTTTTCTATCGTAAAAACAAAAGTTTGAGTCTCGATTTACGGATCCATCAGTCCAGCCTAACCCCATCCAATCCCATGGGTTAGTCAACCGCCCAACCACTGTAGTGATGGTATCCAATTAAAAATTTGGTTAGGTTTTGTCCCGGGTACCAAGGAAAAGAGTTCCAAGGCCCCCTAGCCGGATGTTCATGCAAAATAAAACTAGTCACACCACTCACACACCCAATATGAAATTACCTTTTTCAACCAGATTCAACCAGTTTAAAACAATCCTTTAATAAAACCATAGTATCATTGATCACCATCTTCCAATTTATCCAATTGATTCTTAATTTCCCATCATTCCTTCATCAGAGTATCTATGGCATCATTGGCAACTAGAACGCTCAGGAGCCGTTTCGATAGTTCCTAGCCCATAATACTTGGCAATATAATCACTTAACAAGATGGACTCTCGTTGAAGATCAGCAAGATCAACCAACAGATCCATATAAGGAGCCATGGACTCATCCATTGAAGACCAGCAAGGTCAATCAACCAGATCCATGCTCGATTTCAGAAAACAACTCCAACTCTGTTCCAATATCTTCCTCGACGCACGCGTGGGTATCCTAGGCGACCCAGAGCCCGAGCACCGTATGGTCAGCACCCTCTAGGACCCTTCGCAGGTAACCTAGCGCTTCACGCATAGGCCGCTTCCTTGGCCCCTCATCCACCGTACCGGAAGCTCACCATTTTAATCGCACCGAGGCTGGTCAAGACCTCGGCCGACCTTGCTACGCGAGACGTCCTTCATTGACTCCCCGTCAGCAGTTGCAACTTTCTCATCACGACCTTAATCACAAGACGGTCAAAATGCTCCCCCCAGCATTCTTGACATAAAACAATCATTTACAAACAGCATTTACAAACAGTTTACAATACAATTTCTATTTTAACTTTCATTTTTCCACATTATCCCTCCTCAATCTACATTACTTATTCCATATTCCATTTATATATATACTCATCCCATCACATCATTTCCATCTCATCACTTCAGATTCCCTCACAGCACAATCGTATATTCACATCCATACATCCACAACTATATGCGTACATTCACATCTATATGCATACATCTACATCCCTATGCATACATCCACATCCACATTCACATTCACCTCCATACATCTACATCTACATGCATACATCCACTCCACATTCACATCCACATCTATACATCTACATCTACATGCATACATCCACCTCTACATCCACATCTACGTCTATACACCTACATCTACATGCATACATCCCCATCCACATCCACATCTACATCTATACATCTACATCTACATGTATACATATACATCTCCCTTCACATCTACATCTATACCTCTACATCTACATGCATCCATCCACATCTCCATTTACATCCTCATCTACACATCTATTTCTACATGCATACATCCACGTCCCATGCATACATCCACCTCCACATTCACACTCACATCCATACATCTACATCTACATGCAACATCCACATCTCCATGCATAATAAAATTCTTTTAATTAATCTAGGATGATAGTTCCTAGAATATGGTAGGAATTCCTCTTTTTATACTTTGAATGAATTTATTTTATGCGTAATTTCTATAAAAATTTTGCCATAGCTCCGCTACTATGACTGATAAATCTCAATTTTTTTCTAAGGGATAAAGCTCATTATTAAAGAAATAATTAGAATGGTCTCTAATTGGATCATCAATCCATAATGGTCTCTAATTGGATCATTAAGAAAACAATTAGAATGGTCTCTAATTGGGTCATCAATCCATAATGGATTGAATCATCAATGTGCATAAACTAAAAGCATAGCAAAAAGCCATTAATTTGGCCTCAAGCATAGCTTAATCTTGGATTAAGGAAAGGCTTTATGAAAAGCTTCATTTGGATTGAGAATGGTTCATGAGTATGACCATTTCTTGAGTGAGAGAGAGAAATTACATAAAAACCATTAGAATTTAAACATAAATGGAAATTAACTTCTATAGCATTTATTAAACTATGTAACTCTTCACTACTATTCACCAATTAACTTCAATAGCATTTAAAAAACCATACCAATTAAACTTCTCAAGCTTGAGAGGGGTTGAGAAGAGAGAATCATTGAGAAATTATAGAAAGATCAAAATTCAATATACTTACCTTATAATTTGCTTTATTCTTTATTCACGGTAGAGGCCCCCAACCAATCAATTGGTTTAGTATGTTGATGGAGCCACCAATGGGGATTGAAGAAAGAGAGAAGTATCAAAAACTAGTGAATTATTAAAGAATTCACAACTCTTGGCTTAGGTAGAGTAGAGTAACAATGCATAAGACACTCTATATTTTGGCTTAGGTGGAGTAGAGTAACAAGCATAAGACTCTATCTAATTTGGCTTAGGTGGAGTAGAGTAACAAAGCATAAGACTCTATCTAATTTGGCTTAGGTGGAGTAGAGTGACAAAGCATAAGACACTATATATTTTGGCTTAGGTGGAGTAGAGTGACAAAGCATAAGACACTATATATTTTGGCTTAGGTGGAGTAGAGTGACAAAGCATAAGACACTATATTTTTTTCAACAAGGGGAGGCTTCTATTTATAGGAAAATTTGAGCTCCTAACCAAACAAACTGATTCTAGAATTTTCCAAGTCAGTTTGGTTGAATTTGGACTAGATTTGGACCTAGTTTGGTTACTTTTTGATTCGGTTTGGTTCCATTTTGATTTGGTTTGGTTCAAGAGAGATGAGAGATAAAAATATCACATTATTTTTGAGTTTAAAACTCATTCAAGCATGTGAAATATGCACCTCCTTTAAAGAATTCCCCTTCCTTACATATGTGTCAAAATTTTATTGCTCATAGTTTTTTACTAATAAACCTTGTACATTTTCAACTCTTCATCTTATGTGAAATATGCACCTCCTTTAAAGAACTCCTCTTCCTTACATATGTGTCATAGTTTTTTTACTAATAAACCTTGTACATTTTCAACTCTTCATCTTATGTGAAATATGCACCTCCTTTAAAGAACTCCCCTTCCTTACATATGTGTTTATTTACTAATAAACCTTGTACATTTTCAACTCTTCATCTTATGTGAGCATTTACTCATTTTTGGATACCCAAAATATCTCATATTTTTAATATTGCTCATAGTTTTTTTACTAATAAATCTTGTACATTTTCAACTCTTCATCTTATGTGAGCATTTACTCATTTTTGGGTATCTTCTTTTACAAATTGGATTTATCTCCTCCCTACACATGGATTGATGCTATTGGCCCATAGGAACCTTAATTGGACCATAGTCTAAAGATTTATGAAAATCTAGACCCTTAGGCTAAGGTTCTTTATACCTATTTCCAATTAATTCTAATTGCACATTGGAAAATTCTTTTTAAATTTCTGTTTCAGGGGAACTCATCTGAATTATAAGAGATATTTTTCTATCCAGAAATATTCAAAATCTGAATATTCTCTCTCTAGAATATTTTCTCTCTCTAGGTTAAAACAGTCACAAACAAGATCTCTTATATTTCAGAAAAGGAATTGATTACAGGGGAATATACTAGACATCAAAAAGGGGTTGGGGGAGGAATCTTACATTCTACCCCACTTAAAAAACGCGAGATGTCCTCATCTCGCAACTTGGAATAATTTCGCAAGATGCACGAATATGAGACTTAGAGAAAAGTTTTAATCACAATTAACCACCAAGAAAAGTCTTAAAGAGAGCAAGATTCAAAATAAGAACAAGATTTAAACTTTATTCATTCTCGGAACTTATACAGTAAAGATAGAGAAACTCTTTACACTTCCATAAGCCCGTCCATCATATGGTCACAAAAGCAGTCCTCACAAGCTGCACAAGTATAGAACACCATATTAGATAATTTGGGAAAAATCCCATTCCCATTTGAAAAATGGGAGCATGGTGAACTTGTCCAAAAGTTTGTCAAAACCCCCTCATGTGGCATATCATCGGAAAGATCTTGAAGAGTAGAATCTAAATCTATGATCTCCGACAAATTTGGAGTTAGTATGTTTAAGATATGTCCAAAACTATATGGAGTAATTGATTCCCAAAATGTGAGATTTTTCCCAAATTACCTAATATTGACTTATAGGGTAACTCATCTATGGGAATGATTCTGCTGGTTATTGCCGCACCCATCTCAGTGGTATGAGGTGATCTAACAAAAGGACCTCTGAGAGGCAAGCCAAAAACGGGGTAAAGGCATATCTTCTCATGAGGAAGAAAACATGCCAGTAAGAAGACCCGCTCAGAAAACCCAAGATGCCTTGATCTCATGACACAGTAGTATCGGGGACCCAAACCCAAAGCTTCAATAACCATGGCCAAGCGGACATTGTTACGAAAGTGTTGCTGACCCCAGGGTGTTACCCTAGTTATGTTTTGATAGGTCCGCCATTTGGTTTGCGCTACAGAAGTTCCTAGGTGAGGAAAAAGTGAGCGCTCATACTGTTCTATAAAGTCTTTCTTCACAGACTCTCTTGCGTCTTGAAGGTGAGAAATCATCAGGGATAAAACTAATTCCTGTTGCCAAGCCATGAAGGAGATTAAGAAAGAAAGGAGATTGATGGGAGTAAGATTACTGTGAGCGACAAGTAAAAGTTACGACTTATATAAAGGAAGGAGCTAGCGTAACCTAGAAGCCAACGGTAACTTGCCACTGAAGTTTTACCGTCTTTCCATGATTTGTGTTTGACACATTTTTCTATAGAAGGCATTAAGAATTTTGAGATGAGGAGATAAAAGAAACTTGTAGGCTAAGTCACCTACTTTCATTGAATTCAGATATAAGGATCACAATATTTGGGGGATAACTTCTTATACTCCCCAAGAGATAAAGAACTTCTTTTGGGCCGTACTCGAATGAAAACCAAAACCTTGGTATCCAAAACACCGATTCTCACTTCTAAACTCATTGTTCTAAATCCTTAAAACAGGCGTGACTCCTGAGAAGTATTCTAGGAAAAGGGTCTTCCTTTTTTAAACAGAAATTTTCTTTTATTTTAGAGAGGGAATAATTATAAGATCAGAAAGGAAGATTCTTACCCCTGTATGCTTCGAAGGTTGGGGAGGAATCTTACATTCTACCCCACTTAAAAAGTGCGAGATGTCCTCATCTCGCAAGGTAGAGGACAGCTCTTTTTCTTAAGATCCAATTTTATTCTGGGGTTCCTTATATTCTAGTCAACCCAACAGAACACTGGGATAAATATCCCTTATATAGAACTCATCATTAAATAACAATTCATTCAGATTATATCATTCATATCTTTAACATGATAATGGTCCATTAGACCGAAAAGTTTCCTTCGGAACATTCCTCCACGGAAATTTCAGTCAAGTAAGTTCTCAATTTGACATCCCTTAACTCGATCTACCGGTCAAGTATTAACAGAAGCAATCTGACAGCACAACCCACTAATCTCATAGTGATTTGCTGAACTCGTTATCATCCTTCTAGTTATGAATATCATCACAGGGACTCGTCCCATTCCCCCTCATTGTGGTTTCATTATATTTCAACTAATTTTTAAAATCAACATTTTTCAATCAGCATTTTCAATCAGAATCCAAATCAATTCATCAATTCTCAAACAGAATTAAAAATCATATCAATCACATTCAAAATCATCATCTGGATAGCATTAACACTTATAATTTCAAGTCTTAGATTTACTCGTATATACTGTCAGTAAAGAGCTGCAGTATACTCTCGGTATATATGGGTAGTCACGGCCCTTGGAATTATAAGGTAAATACTATCATCTCTAGGCCTCAAGCAAGTCAGGGATTCTATATAATTGCGGTACTTCCATCTGAAGAACCGATTACCAAATTATGAATTTCAGTTTGAATATCAAATTGTATGAATTATATCACACAATTATAACCTTTTGGTGTTTCTTGATAATTTTTTGACATATTTGTCTTCTCAGTTGATCTTTATTAACCAAATGCTCTGATACCAACTGTAAGATCCCTGTTCCCACCGAGCAACGGATTCAGGGTACTGGCAGCGGAAGTAGCGCTTCTCGCGCGGGACAGGGGTCCCACACTCGGGGCCTCGCCCACGGATATCCGGATAAGAGACTAATCCGACGGTTGTTCCAAAACCGAACCCGGAAAAACTTCCTCTACCGGAAAGCACGGGCGATTCCACCAGGATAACTTTTTACTCTAACGTAGTCAAGATCATTTCTGATCGAGATGATCCGATTACATCTATAAGATACTTAGTCAGTTCAAGGAAGAAACTTGCACTTGGATCATTGGGATCAACGCTTTTTTCCCCATTCAAGAGGCACAGCCGTTGATTCCTATCCATAGAACAGTTTCTGTCCGGGATTTATTTATTTTTTTTCTATCGTAAAAACAAAAGTTTGAGTCTCGATTTACGGATCCATCAGTCCAGCCTAACCCCATCCAATCCCATGGGTTAGCCAACCGCCCAACCACTGTAGTGATGGTATCCAATTAAAAATTTGGTTAGGTTTTGTCCCGGGTACCAAGGAAAAGAGTTCCAAGGCCCCCTAGCCGGATGTTCATGCAAAATAAAACTAGTCACACCACTCACACACCCAATATGAAATTACCTTTTTCAACCAGATTCAACCAGTTTAAAACAATCCTTTAATAAAACCATAGTATCATTGATCACCAATTTAAACATAAATGGAAATTCACTTCTATAGCATTTATTAAACTATGTAACTCTTCACTACTGTAAGATCCCTGTTCCCACCGAGCAACGGATTCAGGGTACTGGCAGCGGAAGTAGCGCTTCTCGCGCGGGACAGGGGTCCCACACTCGGGGCCTCGCCCACGGATATCCGGATAAGAGACTAATCCGTCGGTTGTTCCAAAACCGAACCCGGAAAAACTTCCTCTACCGGAAAGCACGGGCGATTCCACCAGGATAACTTTTCACTCTAACGTAGTCAAGATCATTTCTGATCGAGATGATCCGATTACATCTATAAGATACTTAGTCAGTTCAAGGAAGAAACTTGCACTTGGATCATTGGGATCAACGCTTTTTTCCCCATTCAAGAGGCACAGCCGTTGATTCCTATCCATAGAACAGTTTCTGTCCGGGATTTATTTATTTTTTTCTATCGTAAAAACAAAAGTTTGAGTCTCGATTTACGGATCCATCAGTCCAGCCTAACCCCATCCAATCCCATGGGTTAGCCAACCGCCCAACCACTGTAGTGATGGTATCCAATTAAAAATTTGGTTAGGTTTTGTCCCGGGTACCAAGGAAAAGAGTTCCAAGGCCCCCTAGCCGGATGTTCATGCAAAATAAAACTAGTCACACCACTCACACACCCAATATGAAATTACCTTTTTCAACCAGATTCAACCAGTTTAAAACAATCCTTTAATAAAACCATAGTATCATTGATCACGATCTTCCAATTTATCCAATTGATTCTTAATTTCCCATCATTCCTTCATCAGAGTATCTATGGCATCATTGGCAACTAGAACGCTCAGGAGCCATTTCGATAGTTCCTAGCCCATAATACTTGGCAATATAATCACTTAACAAGATGGACTCTCGTTGAAGATCAGCAAGATCAACCAACAGATCCATATAAGGAGCCATGGACTCATCCATTGAAGACCAGCAAGGTCAATCAACCAGATCCATGCTCGATTTCAGAAAACAACTCCAACTCTGTTCCAATATCTTCCTCGACGCACGCGTGGGTATCCTAGGCGACCCAGAGCCCGAGCACCGTATGGTCAGCACCCTCTAGGATCCTTCGCAGGTAACCTAGCGCTTCACGCATAGGCCGCTTCCTTGGCCCCTCATCCACCGTACCGGAAGCTCACCATTTTAATCGCACCGAGGCTGGTCAAGACCTCGGCCGACCTTGCTACGCGAGACGTCCTTCATTGACTCCCCGTCAGCAGTTGCAACTTTCTCATCACGACCTTAATCACAAGACGGTCAAAATGCTCCCCCCAGCATTCTTGACATAAAACAATCATTTACAAACAGCATTTACAAACAGCATTTACAAACAGTTTACAATACAATTTCTATTTTAACTTTCATTTTTTCACATTATCCCTCCTCAATCTACATTACTTATTCCATATTCCATTTATATATATACTCATCCCATCACATCATTTCCATCTCATCACTTCAGATTCCCTCACATCACAATCGTATATTCACATCCATACATCCACAACTATATGCGTACATTCACATCTATATGCATACATCTACATCCCTATGCATACATCCACATCCACATTCACATTCACCTCCATACATCTACATCTACATGCATACATCCACTCCACATTCACATCCACATCTATACATCTACATCTACATGCATACATCCACCTCTACATCCACATCTACGTCTATACACCTACATCTACATGCATACATCCCCATCCACATCCACATCTACATCTATACATCTACATCTACATGTATACATATACATCTCCCTTCACATCTACATCTATACCTCTACATCTACATGCATCCATCCACATCTCCATTTACATCCTCATCTACACATCTATTTCTACATGCATACATCCACGTCCCATGCATACATCCACCTCCACATTCACACTCACATCCATACATCTACATCTACATGCAACATCCACATCTCCATGCATAATAAAATTCTTTTAATTAATCTAGGATGATAGTTCCTAGAATATGGTAGGAATTCCTCTTTTTATACTTTGAATGAATTTATTTTATGCGTAATTTCTATAAAAATTTTGCCATAGCTCCGCTACTATGACTGATAAATCTCAATTTTTTTCTAAGGGATAAAGCTCATTATTAAAGAAATAATTAGAATGGTCTCTAATTGGATCATCAATCCATAATGGTCTCTAATTGGATCATTAAGAAAACAATTAGAATGGTCTCTAATTGGGTCATCAATCCATAATGGATTGAATCATCAATGTGCATAAACTAAAAGCATAGCAAAAAGCCATTAATTTGGCCTCAAGCATAGCTTAATCTTGGATTAAGGAAAGGCTTTATGAAAAGCTTCATTTGGATTGAGAATGGTTCATGAGTATGACCATTTCTTGAGTGAGAGAGAGAAATTACATAAAAACCATTAGAATTTAAACATAAATGGAAATTAACTTCTATAGCATTTATTAAACTATGTAACTCTTCACTACTATTCACCAATTAACTTCAATAGCATTTAAAAAACCATACCAATTAAACTTCTCAAGCTTGAGAGGGGTTGAGAAGAGAGAATCATTGAGAAATATAGAAAGATCAAAATTCAATATACTTACCTTATAATTTGCTTTATTCTTTATTCACGGTAGAGGCCCCCAACCAATCAATTGGTTTAGTATGTTGATGGAGCCACCAATGGGGATTGAAGAAAGAGAGAAGTATCAAAAACTAGTGAATTATTAAAGAATTCACAACTCTTGGCTTAGGTAGAGTAGAGTAACAATGCATAAGACACTCTATATTTTGGCTTAGGTGGAGTAGAGTAACAAGCATAAGACTCTATCTAATTTGGCTTAGGTGGAGTAGAGTAACAAAGCATAAGACTCTATCTAATTTGGCTTAGGTGGAGTAGAGTGACAAAGCATAAGACACTATATATTTTGGCTTAGGTGGAGTAGAGTGACAAAGCATAAGACACTATATATTTTGGCTTAGGTGGAGTAGAGTGACAAAGCATAAGACACTATATTTTTTTCAACAAGGGGAGGCTTCTATTTATAGGAAAATTTGAGCTCCTAACCAAACAAACTGATTCTAGAATTTTCCAAGTCAGTTTGGTTGAATTTGGACTAGATTTGGACCTAGTTTGGTTACTTTTTGATTCGGTTTGGTTCCATTTTGATTTGGTTTGGTTCAAGAGAGATGAGAGATAAAAATATCACATTATTTTTGAGTTTAAAACTCATTCAAGCATGTGAAATATGCACCTCCTTTAAAGAATTCCCCTTCCTTACATATGTGTCAAAATTTTATTGCTCATAGTTTTTTACTAATAAACCTTGTACATTTTCAACTCTTCATCTTATGTGAAATATGCACCTCCTTTAAAGAACTCCTCTTCCTTACATATGTGTCATAGTTTTTTTACTAATAAACCTTGTACATTTTCAACTCTTCATCTTATGTGAAATATGCACCTCCTTTAAAGAACTCCCCTTCCTTACATATGTGTTTATTTACTAATAAACCTTGTACATTTTCAACTCTTCATCTTATGTGAGCATTTACTCATTTTTGGATACCCAAAATATCTCATATTTTTAATATTGCTCATAGTTTTTTTACTAATAAATCTTGTACATTTTCAACTCTTCATCTTATGTGAGCATTTACTCATTTTTGGGTATCTTCTTTTACAAATTGGATTTATCTCCTCCCTACACATGGATTGATGCTATTGGCCCATAGGAACCTTAATTGGACCATAGTCTAAAGATTTATGAAAATCTAGACCCTTAGGCTAAGGTTCTTTATACCTATTTCCAATTAATTCTAATTGCACATTGGAAAATTCTTTTTAAATTTCTGTTTCAGGGGAACTCATCTGAATTATAAGAGATATTTTTCTATCCAGAAATATTCAAAATCTGAATATTCTCTCTCTAGAATATTTTCTCTCTCTAGGTTAAAACAGTCACAAACAAGATCTCTTATATTTCAGAAAAGGAATTGATTACAGGGGAATATACTAGACATCAAAAAGGGGTTGGGGGAGGAATCTTACATTCTACCCCACTTAAAAAACGCGAGATGTCCTCATCTCGCAACTTGGAATAATTTCGCAAGATGCACGAATATGAGACTTAGAGAAAAATTTTAATCACAATTAACCACCAAGAAAAGTCTTAAAGAGAGCAAGATTCAAAATAAGAACAAGATTTAAACTTTATTCATTCTCGGAACTTATACAGTAAAGATAGAGAAACTCTTTACACTTCCATAAGCCCGTCCATCATATGGTCACAAAAGCAGTCCTCACAAGCTGCACAAGTATAGAACACCATATTAGATAATTTGGGAAAAATCCCATTCCCATTTGAAAAATGGGAGCATGGTGAACTTGTCCAAAAGTTTGTCAAAACCCCCTCATGTGGCATATCATCGGAAAGATCTTGAAGAGTAGAATCTAAATCTATGATCTCCGACAAATTTGGAGTTAGTATGTTTAAGATATGTCCAAAACTATATGGAGTAATTGATTCCCAAAATGTGAGATTTTTCCCAAATTACCTAATATTGACTTATAGGGTAACTCATCTATGGGAATGATTCTGCTGGTTATTGCCGCACCCATCTCAGTGGTATGAGGTGATCTAACAAAAGGACCTCTGAGAGGCAAGCCAAAAACGGGGTAAAGGCATATCTTCTCATGAGGAAGAAAACATGCCAGTAAGAAGACCCGCTCAGAAAACCCAAGATGCCTTGATCTCATGACACAGTAGTATCGGGGACCCAAACCCAAAGCTTCAATAACCATGGCCAAGCGGACATTGTTACGAAAGTGTTGCTGACCCCAGGGTGTTACCCTAGTTATGTTTTGATAGGTCCGCCATTTGGTTTGCGCTACAGAAGTTCCTAGGTGAGGAAAAAGTGAGCGCTCATACTGTTCTATAAAGTCTTTCTTCACAGACTCTCTTGCGTCTTGAAGGTGAGAAATCATCAGGGATAAAACTAATTCCTGTTGCCAAGCCATGAAGGAGATTAAGAAAGAAAGGAGATTGATGGGAGTAAGATTACTGTGAGCGACAAGTAAAAGTTACGACTTATATAAAGGAAGGAGCTAGCGTAACCTAGAAGCCAACGGTAACTTGCCACTGAAGTTTTACCGTCTTTCCATGATTTGTGTTTGACACATTTTTCTATAGAAGGCATTAAGAATTTTGAGATGAGGAGATAAAAGAAACTTGTAGGCTAAGTCACCTACTTTCATTGAATTCAGATATAAGGATCACAATATTTGGGGGATAACTTCTTATACTCCCCAAGAGATAAAGAACTTCTTTTGGGCCGTACTCGAATGAAAACCAAAACCTTGGTATCCAAAACACCGATTCTCACTTCTAAACTCATTGTTCTAAATCCTTAAAACAGGCGTGACTCCTGAGAAGTATTCTAGGAAAAGGGTCTTCCTTTTTTAAACAGAAATTTTCTTTTATTTTAGAGAGGGAATAATTATAAGATCAGAAAGGAAGATTCTTACCCCTGTATGCTTCGAAGGTTGGGGAGGAATCTTACATTCTACCCCACTTAAAAAGTGCGAGATGTCCTCATCTCGCAAGGTAGAGGACAGCTCTTTTTCTTAAGATCCAATTTTATTCTGGGGTTCCTTATATTCTAGTCAACCCAACAGAACACTGGGATAAATATCCCTTATATAGAACTCATCATTAAATAACAATTCATTCAGATTATATCATTCATATCTTTAACATGATAATGGTCCATTAGACCGAAAAGTTTCCTTCGGAACATTCCTCCACGGAAATTTCAGTCAAGTAAGTTCTCAATTTGACATCCCTTAACTCGATCTACCGGTCAAGTATTAACAGTAGCAATCTGACAGCACAACCCACTAATCTCATAGTGATTTGCTGAACTCGTTATCATCCTTCTAGTTATGAATATCATCACAGGGACTCGTCCCATTCCCCCTCATTGTGGTTTCATTATATTTCAACTAATTTTTAAAATCAACATTTTTCAATCAGCATTTTCAATCAGAATCCAAATCAATTCATCAATTCTCAAACAGAATTAAAAATCATATCAATCACATTCAAAATCATCATCTGGATAGCATTAACACTTATAATTTCAAGTCTTAGATTTACTCGTATATACTGTCAGTAAAGAGCTGCAGTATACTCTCGGTATATATGGGTAGTCACGGCCCTTGGAATTATAAGGTAAATACTATCATGTCTAGGCCTCAAGCAAGTCAGGGATTCTATATAATTGCGGTACTTCCATCTGAAGAACCGATTACCAAATTATGAATTTCAGTTTGAATATCAAATTGTATGAATTATATCACACAATTATAACCTTTTGGTGTTTCTTGATAATTTTTTGACATATTTGTCTTCTCAGTTGATCTTTATTAACCAAATGCTCTGATACCAACTGTAAGATCCCTGTTCCCACCGAGCAACGGATTCAGGGTACTGGCAGCGGAAGTAGCGCTTCTCGCGCGGGACAGGGGTCCCACACTCGGGGCCTCGCCCACGGATATCCGGATAAGAGACTAATCCGACGGTTGTTCCAAAACCGAACCCGGAAAAACTTCCTCTACCGGAAAGCACGGGCGATTCCACCAGGATAACTTTTTACTCTAACGTAGTCAAGATCATTTCTGATCGAGATGATCCGATTACATCTATAAGATACTTAGTCAGTTCAAGGAAGAAACTTGCACTTGGATCATTGGGATCAACGCTTTTTTCCCCATTCAAGAGGCACAGCCGTTGATTCCTATCCATAGAACAGTTTCTGTCCGGGATTTATTTATTTTTTTTCTATCGTAAAAACAAAAGTTTGAGTCTCGATTTACGGATCCATCAGTCCAGCCTAACCCCATCCAATCCCATGGGTTAGCCAACCGCCCAACCACTGTAGTGATGGTATCCAATTAAAAATTTGGTTAGGTTTTGTCCCGGGTACCAAGGAAAAGAGTTCCAAGGCCCCCTAGCCGGATGTTCATGCAAAATAAAACTAGTCACACCACTCACACACCCAATATGAAATTACCTTTTTCAACCAGATTCAACCAGTTTAAAACAATCCTTTAATAAAACCATAGTATCATTGATCACCAATTTAAACATAAATGGAAATTAACTTCTATAGCATTTATTAAACTATGTAACTCTTCACTACTGTAAGATCCCTGTTCCCACCGAGCAACGGATTCAGGGTACTGGCAGCGGAAGTAGCGCTTCTCGCGCGGGACAGGGGTCCCACACTCGGGGCCTCGCCCACGGATATCCGGATAAGAGACTAATCCGTCGGTTGTTCCAAAACCGAACCCGGAAAAACTTCCTCTACCGGAAAGCACGGGCGATTCCACCAGGATAACTTTTCACTCTAACGTAGTCAAGATCATTTCTGATCGAGATGATCCGATTACATCTATAAGATACTTAGTCAGTTCAAGGAAGAAACTTGCACTTGGATCATTGGGATCAACGCTTTTTTCCCCATTCAAGAGGCACAGCCGTTGATTCCTATCCATAGAACAGTTTCTGTCCGGGATTTATTTATTTTTTTCTATCGTAAAAACAAAAGTTTGAGTCTCGATTTACGGATCCATCAGTCCAGCCTAACCCCATCCAATCCCATGGGTTAGCCAACCGCCCAACCACTGTAGTGATGGTATCCAATTAAAAATTTGGTTAGGTTTTGTCCCGGGTACCAAGGAAAAGAGTTCCAAGGCCCCCTAGCCGGATGTTCATGCAAAATAAAACTAGTCACACCACTCACACACCCAATATGAAATTACCTTTTTCAACCAGATTCAACCAGTTTAAAACAATCCTTTAATAAAACCATAGTATCATTGATCACGATCTTCCAATTTATCCAATTGATTCTTAATTTCCCATCATTCCTTCATCAGAGTATCTATGGCATCATTGGCAACTAGAACGCTCAGGAGCCGTTTCGATAGTTCCTAGCCCATAATACTTGGCAATATAATCACTTAACAAGATGGACTCTCGTTGAAGATCAGCAAGATCAACCAACAGATCCATATAAGGAGCCATGGACTCATCCATTGAAGACCAGCAAGGTCAATCAACCAGATCCATGCTCGATTTCAGAAAACAACTCCAACTCTGTTCCAATATCTTCCTCGACGCACGCGTGGGTATCCTAGGCGACCCAGAGCCCGAGCACCGTATGGTCAGCACCCTCTAGGATCCTTCGCAGGTAACCTAGCGCTTCACGCATAGGCCGCTTCCTTGGCCCCTCATCCACCGTACCGGAAGCTCACCATTTTAATCGCACCGAGGCTGGTCAAGACCTCGGCCGACCTTGCTACGCGAGACGTCCTTCATTGACTCCCCGTCAGCAGTTGCAACTTTCTCATCACGACCTTAATCACAAGACGGTCAAAATGCTCCCCCCAGCATTCTTGACATAAAACAATCATTTACAAACAGCATTTACAAACAGCATTTACAAACAGTTTACAATACAATTTCTATTTTAACTTTCATTTTTCCACATTATCCCTCCTCAATCTACATTACTTATTCCATATTCCATTTATATATATACTCATCCCATCACATCATTTCCATCTCATCACTTCAGATTTCCTCACATCACAATCGTATATTCACATCCATACATCCACAACTATATGCGTACATTCACATCTATATGCATACATCTACATCCCTATGCATACATCCACATCCACATTCACATTCACCTCCATACATCTACATCTACATGCATACATCCACTCCACATTCACATCCACATCTATACATCTACATCTACATGCATACATCCACCTCTACATCCACATCTACGTCTATACACCTACATCTACATGCATACATCCCCATCCACATCCACATCTACATCTATACATCTACATCTACATGTATACATATACATCTCCCTTCACATCTACATCTATACCTCTACATCTACATGCATCCATCCACATCTCCATTTACATCCTCATCTACACATCTATTTCTACATGCATACATCCACGTCCCATGCATACATCCACTTCCACATTCACACTCAAATCCATACATCTACATCTACATGCAACATCCACATCTCCATGCATAATAAAATTCTTTTAATTAATCTAGGATGATAGTTCCTAGAATATGGTAGGAATTCCTCTTTTTATACTTTGAATGAATTTATTTTATGCGTAATTTCTATAAAAATTTTGCCATAGCTCCGCTACTATGACTGATAAATCTCAATTTTTTTCTAAGGGATAAAGCTCATTATTAAAGAAATAATTAGAATGGTCTCTAATTGGATCATCAATCCATAATGGTCTCTAATTGGATCATTAAGAAAACAATTAGAATGGTCTCTAATTGGGTCATCAATCCATAATGGATTGAATCATCAATGTGCATAAACTAAAAGCATAGCAAAAAGCCATTAATTTGGCCTCAAGCATAGCTTAATCTTGGATTAAGGAAAGGCTTTATGAAAAGCTTCATTTGGATTGAGAATGGTTCATGAGTATGACCATTTCTTGAGTGAGAGAGAGAAATTACATAAAAACCATTAGAATTTAAACATAAATGGAAATTAACTTCTATAGCATTTATTAAACTATGTAACTCTTCACTACTATTCACCAATTAACTTCAATAGCATTTAAAAAACCATACCAATTAAACTTCTCAAGCTTGAGAGGGGTTGAGAAGAGAGAATCATTGAGAAATTATAGAAAGATCAAAATTCAATATACTTACCTTATAATTTGCTTGATTCTTTATTCACGGTAGAGGCCCCCAACCAATCAATTGGTTTAGTATGTTGATGGAGCCACCAATGGGGATTGAAGAAAGAGAGAAGTATCAAAAACTAGTGAATTATTAAAGAATTCACAACTCTTGGCTTAGGTAGAGTAGAGTAACAATGCATAAGACACTCTATATTTTGGCTTAGGTGGAGTAGAGTAACAAGCATAAGACTCTATCTAATTTGGCTTAGGTGGAGTAGAGTAACAAAGCATAAGACTCTATCTAATTTGGCTTAGGTGGAGTAGAGTGACAAAGCATAAGACACTATATATTTTGGCTTAGGTGGAGTAGAGTGACAAAGCATAAGACACTATATATTTTGGCTTAGGTGGAGTAGAGTGACAAAGCATAAGACACTATATTTTTTTCAACAAGGGGAGGCTTCTATTTATAGGAAAATTTGAGCTCCTAACCAAACAAACTGATTCTAGAATTTTCCAAGTCAGTTTGGTTGAATTTGGACTAGATTTGGACCTAGTTTGGTTACTTTTTGATTCGGTTTGGTTCCATTTTGATTTGGTTTGGTTCAAGAGAGATGAGAGATAAAAATATCACATTATTTTTGAGTTTAAAACTCATTCAAGCATGTGAAATATGCACCTCCTTTAAAGAATTCCCCTTCCTTACATATGTGTCAAAATTTTATTGCTCATAGTTTTTTACTAATAAACCTTGTACATTTTCAACTCTTCATCTTATGTGAAATATGCACCTCCTTTAAAGAACTCCTCTTCCTTACATATGTGTCATAGTTTTTTTACTAATAAACCTTGTACATTTTCAACTCTTCATCTTATGTGAAATATGCACCTCCTTTAAAGAACTCGCCTTCCTTACATATGTGTTTATTTACTAATAAACCTTGTACATTTTCAACTCTTCATCTTATGTGAGCATTTACTCATTTTTGGATACCCAAAATATCTCATATTTTTAATATTGCTCATAGTTTTTTTACTAATAAATCTTGTACATTTTCAACTCTTCATCTTATGTGAGCATTTACTCATTTTTGGGTATCTTCTTTTACAAATTGGATTTATCTCCTCCCTACACATGGATTGATGCTATTGGCCCATAGGAACCTTAATTGGACCATAGTCTAAAGATTTATGAAAATCTAGACCCTTAGGCTAAGGTTCTTTATACCTATTTCCAATTAATTCTAATTGCACATTGGAAAATTCTTTTTAAATTTCTGTTTCAGGGGAACTCATCTAAATTATAAGAGATATTTTTCTATCCAGAAATATTCAAAATCTGAATATTCTCTCTCTAGAATATTTTCTCTCTCTAGGTTAAAACAGTCACAAACAAGATCTCTTATATTTCAGAAAAGGAATTGATTACAGGGGAATATACTAGACATCAAAAAGGGGTTGGGGGAGGAATCTTACATTCTACCCCACTTAAAAAACGCGAGATGTCCTCATCTCGCAACTTGGAATAATTTCACAAGATGCACGAATATGAGACTTAGAGAAAAATTTTAATCACAATTAACCACCAAGAAAAGTCTTAAAGAGAGCAAGATTCAAAATAAGAACAAGATTTAAACTTTATTCATTCTCGGAACTTATACAGTAAAGATAGAGAAACTCTTTACACTTCCATAAGCCCGTCCATCATATGGTCACAAAAGCAGTCCTCACAAGCTGCACAAGTATAGAACACCATATTAGATAATTTGGGAAAAATCCCATTCCCATTTGAAAAATGGGAGCATGGTGAACTTGTCCAAAAGTTTGTCAAAACCCCCTCATGTGGCATATCATCGGAAAGATCTTGAAGAGTAGAATCTAAATCTATGATCTCCGACAAATTTGGAGTTAGTATGTTTAAGATATGTCCAAAACTATATGGAGTAATTGATTCCCAAAATGTGAGATTTTTCCCAAATTACCTAATATTGACTTATAGGGTAACTCATCTATGGGAATGATTCTGCTGGTTATAGCCGCACCCATCTCAGTGGTATGAGGTGATCTAACAAAAGGACCTCTGAGAGGCAAGCCAAAAACGGGGTAAAGGCATATCTTCTCATGAGGAAGAAAACATGCCAGTAAGAAGACCCGCTCAGAAAACCCAAGATGCCTTGATCTCATGACACAGTAGTATCGGGGACCCAAACCCAAAGCTTCAATAACCATGGCCAAGCGGACATTGTTACGAAAGTGTTGCTGACCCCAGGGTGTTACCCTAGTTATGTTTTGATAGGTCCGCCATTTGGTTTGCGCTACAGAAGTTCCTAGGTGAGGAAAAAGTGAGCGCTCATACTGTTCTATAAAGTCTTTCTTCACAGACTCTCTTGCGTCTTGAAGGTGAGAAATCATCAGGGATAAAACTAATTCCTGTTGCCAAGCCATGAAGGAGATTAAGAAAGAAAGGAGATTGATGGGAGTAAGATTACTGTGAGCGACAAGTAAAAGTTACGACTTATATAAAGGAAGGAGCTAGCGTAACCTAGAAGCCAACGGTAACTTGCCACTGAAGTTTTACCGTCTTTCCATGATTTGTGTTTGACACATTTTTCTATAGAAGGCATTAAGAATTTTGAGATGAGGAGATAAAAGAAACTTGTAGGCTAAGTCACCTACTTTCATTGAATTCAGATATAAGGATCACAATATTTGGGGGATAACTTCTTATACTCCCCAAGAGATAAAGAACTTCTTTTGGGCCGTACTCGAATGAAAACCAAAACCTTGGTATCCAAAACACCGATTCTCACTTCTAAACTCATTGTTCTAAATCCTTAAAACAGGCGTGACTCCTGAGAAGTATTCTAGGAAAAGGGTCTTCCTTTTTTAAACAGAAATTTTCTTTTATTTTAGAGAGGGAATAATTATAAGATCAGAAAGGAAGATTCTTACCCCTGTATGCTTCGAAGGTTGGGGAGGAATCTTACATTCTACCCCACTTAAAAAGTGCGAGATGTCCTCATCTCGCAAGGTAGAGGACAGCTCTTTTTCTTAAGATCCAATTTTATTCTGGGGTTCCTTATATTCTAGTCAACCCAACAGAACACTGGGATAAATATCCCTTATATAGAACTCATCATTAAATAACAATTCATTCAGATTATATCATTCATATCTTTAACATGATAATGGTCCATTAGACCGAAAAGTTTCCTTCGGAACATTCCTCCACGGAAATTTCAGTCAAGTAAGTTCTCAATTTGACATCCCTTAACTCGATCTACCGGTCAAGTATTAACAGTAGCAATCTGACAGCACAACCCACTAATCTCATAGTGATTTGCTGAACTCGTTATCATCCTTCTAGTTATGAATATCATCACAGGGACTCGTCCCATTCCCCCTCATTGTGGTTTCATTATATTTCAACTAATTTTTAAAATCAACATTTTTCAATCAGCATTTTCAATCAGAATCCAAATCAATTCATCAATTCTCAAACAGAATTAAAAATCATATCAATCACATTCAAAATCATCATCTGGATAGCATTAACACTTATAATTTCAAGTCTTAGATTTACTCGTATATACTGTCAGTAAAGAGCTGCAGTATACTCTCGGTATATATGGGTAGTCACGGCCCTTGGAATTATAAGGTAAATACTATCATGTCTAGGCCTCAAGCAAGTCAGGGATTCTATATAATTGCGGTACTTCCATCTGAAGAACCGATTACCAAATTATGAATTTCAGTTTGAATATCAAATTGTATGAATTATATCACACAATTATAACCTTTTGGTGTTTCTTGATAATTTTTTGACATATTTGTCTTCTCAGTTGATCTTTATTAACCAAATGCTCTGATACCAACTGTAAGATCCCTGTTCCCACCGAGCAACGGATTCAGGGTACTGGCAGCGGAAGTAGCGCTTCTTGCGCGGGACAGGGGTCCCACACTCGGGGCCTCGCCCACGGATATCCGGATAAGAGACTAATCCGACGGTTGTTCCAAAACCGAACCCGAAAAAACTTCCTCTACCGGAAAGCACGGGCGATTCCACCAGGATAACTTTTTACTCTAACGTAGTCAAGATCATTTCTGATCGAGATGATCCGATTACATCTATAAGATACTTAGTCAGTTCAAGGAAGAAACTTGCACTTGGATCATTGGGATCAACGCTTTTTTCCCCATTCAAGAGGCACAGCCGTTGATTCCTATCCATAGAACAGTTTCTGTCCGGGATTTATTTATTTTTTTTCTATCGTAAAAACAAAAGTTTGAGTCTCGATTTACGGATCCATCAGTCCAGCCTAACCCCATCCAATCCCATGGGTTAGCCAACCGCCCAACCACTGTAGTGATGGTATCCAATTAAAAATTTGGTTAGGTTTTGTCCCGGGTACCAAGGAAAAGAGTTCCAAGGCCCCCTAGCCGGATGTTCATGCAAAATAAAACTAGTCACACCACTCACACACCCAATATGAAATTACCTTTTTCAACCAGATTCAACCAGTTTAAAACAATCCTTTAATAAAACCATAGTATCATTGATCACGATCTTCCAATTTATCCAATTGATTCTTAATTTCCCATCATTCCTTCATCAGAGTATCTATGGCATCATTGGCAACTAGAACGCTCAGGAGCCGTTTCGATAGTTCCTAGCCCATAATACTTGGCAATATAATCACTTAACAAGATGGACTCTCGTTGAAGATCAGCAAGATCAACCAACAGATCCATATAAGGAGCCATGGACTCATCCATTGAAGACCAGCAAGGTCAATCAACCAGATCCATGCTCGATTTCAGAAAACAACTCCAACTCTGTTCCAATATCTTCCTCGACGCACGCGTGGGTATCCTAGGCGACCCAGAGCCCGAGCACCGTATGGTCAGCACCCTCTAGGATCCTTCGCAGGTAACCTAGCGCTTCACGCATAGGCCGCTTCCTTGGCCCCTCATCCACCGTACCGGAAGCTCACCATTTTAATCGCACCGAGGCTGGTCAAGACCTCGGCCGACCTTGCTACGCGAGACGTCCTTCATTGACTCCCCGTCAGCAGTTGCAACTTTCTCATCACGACCTTAATCACAAGACGGTCAAAATGCTCCCCCCAGCATTCTTGACATAAAACAATCATTTACAAACAGCATTTACAAACAGCATTTACAAACAGTTTACAATACAATTTCTATTTTAACTTTCATTTTTCCACATTATCCCTCCTCAATCTACATTACTTATTCCATATTCCATTTATATATATACTCATCCCATCACATCATTTCCATCTCATCACTTCAGATTCCCTCACATCACAATCGTATATTCACATCCATACATCCACAACTATATGCGTACATTCACATCTATATGCATACATCTACATCCCTATGCATACATCCACATCCACATTCACATTCACCTCCATACATCTACATCTACATGCATACATCCACTCCACATTCACATCCACATCTATACATCTACATCTACATGCATACATCCACCTCTACATCCACATCTACGTCTATACACCTACATCTACATGCATACATCCCCATCCACATCCACATCTACATCTATACATCTACATCTACATGTATACATATACATCCCTTCATATCTACATCTATACCTCTACATCTACATGCATCCATCCACATCTCCATTTACATCCTCATCTACACATCTATTTCTACATGCATACATCCACGTCCCATGCATACATCCACCTCCACATTCACACTCACATCCATACATCTACATCTACATGCAACATCCACATCTCCATGCATAATAAAATTCTTTTAATTAATCTAGGATGATAGTTCCTAGAATATGGTAGGAATTCCTCTTTTTATACTTTGAATGAATTTATTTTATGCGTAATTTCTATAAAAATTTTGCCATAGCTCCGCTACTATGACTGATAAATCTCAATTTTTTTCTAAGGGATAAAGCTCATTATTAAAGAAATAATTAGAATGGTCTCTAATTGGATCATCAATCCATAATGGTCTCTAATTGGATCATTAAGAAAACAATTAGAATGGTCTCTAATTGGGTCATCAATCCATAATGGATTGAATCATTAATGTGCATAAACTAAAAGCATAGCAAAAAGCCATTAATTTGGCCTCAAGCATAGCTTAATCTTGGATTAAGGAAAGGCTTTATGAAAAGCTTCATTTGGATTGAGAATGGTTCATGAGTATGACCATTTCTTGAGTGAGAGAGAGAAATTACATAAAAACCATTAACTTCTATAGCATTTATTAAACTATGTAACTCTTCACTACTATTCACCAATTAACTTCAATAGCATTTAAAAAACCATACCAATTAAACTTCTCAAGCTTGAGAGGGGTTGAGAAGAGAGAATCATTGAGAAATTATAGAAAGATCAAAATTCAATATACTTACCTTATAATTTGCTTGATTCTTTATTCACGGTAGAGGCCCCCAACCAATCAATTGGTTTAGTATGTTGATGGAGCCACCAATGGGGATTGAAGAAAGAGAGAAGTATCAAAAACTAGTGAATTATTAAAGAATTCACAACTCTTGGCTTAGGTAGAGTAGAGTAACAATGCATAAGACACTCTATATTTTGGCTTAGGTGGAGTAGAGTAACAAGCATAAGACTCTATCTAATTTGGCTTAGGTGGAGTAGAGTAACAAAGCATAAGACTCTATCTAATTTGGCTTAGGTGGAGTAGAGTGACAAAGCATAAGACACTATATATTTTGGGCTTAGGTGGAGTAGAGTGACAAAGCATAAGACACTATATATTTTGGCTTAGGTGGAGTAGAGTGACAAAGCATAAGACACTATATTTTTTTCAACAAGGGGAGGCTTCTATTTATAGGAAAATTTGAGCTCCTAACCAAACAAACTGATTCTAGAATTTTCCAAGTCAGTTTGGTTGAATTTGGACTAGATTTGGACCTAGTTTGGTTACTTTTTGATTCGGTTTGGTTCCATTTTGATTTGGTTTGGTTCAAGAGAGATGAGAGATAAAAATATCACATTATTTTTGAGTTTAAAACTCATTCAAGCATGTGAAATATGCACCTCCTTTAAAGAATTCCCCTTCCTTACATATGTGTCAAAATTTTATTGCTCATAGTTTTTTACTAATAAACCTTGTACATTTTCAACTCTTCATCTTATGTGAAATATGCACCTCCTTTAAAGAACTCCTCTTCCTTACATATGTGTCATAGTTTTTTTACTAATAAACCTTGTACATTTTCAACTCTTCATCTTATGTGAAATATGCACCTCCTTTAAAGAACTCCCCTTCCTTACATATGTGTTTACTTACTAATAAACCTTGTACATTTTCAACTCTTCATCTTATGTGAAATATGCACCTCCTTTAAAGAACTCCCCTTCCTTACATATGTGTTTATTTACTAATAAACCTTGTACATTTTCAACTCTTCATCTTATGTGAGCATTTACTCATTTTTGGATATCCAAAATATCTCATATTTTTAATATTGCTCATAGTTTTTTTACTAATAAATCTTGTATATTTTCAACTCTTCATCTTATGTGAGCATTTACTCATTTTTGGGTATCTTCTTTTACAAATTGGATTTATCTCCTCCCTACACATGGATTGATGCTATTGGCCCATAGGAACCTTAATTGGACCATAGTCTAAAGATTTATGAAAATCTAGACCCTTAGGCTAAGGTTCTTTATACCTATTTCCAATTAATTCTAATTGCACATTGAAAAATTCTTTTTAAATTTCTATTTCAGGGGAACTCATCTGAATTATAAGAGATATTTTTCTATCCAGAAATATTCAAAATCTGAATATTCTCTCTCTAGAATATTTTCTCTCTCTAGGTTAAAACAGTCACAAACAAGATCTCTTATATTTCAGAAAAGGAATTGATTACAGGGGAATATACTAGACATCAAAAAGGGGTTGGGGGAGGAATCTTACATAGCCTCAGAACTTCTTCAGCCTTTTTCTTTATGATATTTTTCTTGAAGACTTCCATGTCTTTTTCTGTTTGCCATCTATTTCCAGTTATAGCTTCTTTTCATATTCTATTTTATATTTCGGCATTTGTGTCTCCTATTGCTAGATGATCTTGGTTTTAGTTGTGTGGATTCCTCTACTTGTATCTATAGCTCTCTTTGACTTGAAGCCAATAATTCCATATTTGTTTCCATAACTTGTTTAAGTTAGGACTAACTATACAAATTTTCCACTCTGTGTGACAGAGAGTGAAACACCCTTTGTTGGAGCCTAATCTGGCTTTATTTGCTTACAATGCTTAGGTGTTTGTGCATGGACATGCTATTTGTTAACCCTATCACTACTAGAGCACGATTGATGGGACTAGTCACGTTTGAGCTTTTGAATCTAACTTATTTGAGATTGTAAAACAAGAGTAGGACATAGTCACATCAATGACTATAACGATGGTGGGTGTTTCAAGTATGGCGTGCCTTGCACTACCACCTATCTCTTGATGCAACACATACTAGGGTATAATATATAGAAAGTGCCTATAACATCACTACTTATCACATTCACATACAAAATATTTATAAGAAGTTGTTCACACAAACAAACACACTAAGCCATCTAAGGGTTGTTTCACACAAATATGAGGCTCCAAAAACCCAACACAGAGGAGGTTCCCTTTAAAAGATGCAAGCTTACGAGTGCTAGCTCCATCCTTTCTTACATATCTCCTACTCCTATCCCCCTTCTGCCACACCAAAGAGTACTTTATAAGCTACATGCTAGTAATGGAGCATCTACCACCCCACAGGTTGACAAGCTACATCTAGACTATAATCAATACTTCCATATAAAGTGACTAAACATTTGTGAAGAAGAATTGGAGATAGTAAAAATGATAAATTGCTGGTAGGAAGGTCTAAGAAGAACAAGGCCAAGAACTCAAGGAGCAAAAATTAGTTACATCAAGGTAAGCTCAGAGAATTGGGAGAAAATATGGACTTATTAGTCTCAAAGTATGTCTCTAACCAAAGGGAACTACCATTGCTATTTAAGGAGTCCACAAAGCTAAAGGCGAAGGTGATTCAAATAGAAGTGCATCTTCAAGAACTCAAAAAAGAATATGGAAAAAGAAGCTCGAGGTAGAGACAAAAAAAAGTCAAAGAAATTAAGGCCTAACTACTCTAACAAATAGAAGAAAGGTTCAAAGAACGAGAAACAATCTGAGAGGCATGTAGAGTGCTACCAAAAATTGAGGAAGTTCACAAGAGCATCACATAACACATTTGGAGGGTAACATGAAGAGCTAAACAAAGCCTATGCACACGTAATTCGCTCTCTCCATGTTGAACTAAAAAAGAGCAAAGAGAAAATGGAGCTAGCCACATAAGTAGATCAAGAGGTAGCACATCTGATCAACTCTCTCAATGAAGCAAAAGTAGAAGCTCAAACCAAAGAGGGGCTTCTCAAGAGTCATTACTATAACTTGGAGAGGTCATACGGCAAACCGAGGTCTCCACAATGACAAATATGCCACTCTCCTCCAAGCAAGAGAAACTTATGAGGAAACCATCACATCCCTTTTTAATGAAAAGGATGCATAACCTTCCCTCCACACTAGAAAATTTTGAAACCATACTAGTTTTGCAGGGGTGGTTCTAATCATATGATACAAGTACCTACTTTTACATGAGAGTTCCCTGTATATCATCTCTATGGTATACTAAATCTCTTTAAAAAATTATAGAAACATATTGAGAAAATACATGTATCTGTAGTATATGATTTTACTATTAAACATATTGAATTACTAATAGCCTTGAAGAGAAAATAGATATTGATATGCTCATTAGTACAACCAAGCCCCCACCACCACTCACATCCAAAGAGGACAGAGAGGGAGATAATCCTTACAACTATACTTATATAGTTCCTTGCCCTTTCACATCTAAACTCCTCCCTTCACACATATGCTCGTCCCCCTAACAATACGAATGTCCACGCTACTAACTTAGAATGATCTTCTTTTCACTTTGACTTCCCCACTGACACCCTTGCCCTCGAAACCCTTGAAGAATCACTGACAGCAAAAGGCTGACAAGCATTCCCACATAAGTAACACTATGCTCACCCATTTCTTTAACATAAAATTATATTGACAAAGATTTTTTGGAAGAACTACCTCTTGTAGATCGGTTATCCTTGTGAGAGTTTGATCAGGGTTAGTTATCCATTCTTGGCTAAAGTTATCCTTCAAGGTTTTAATGTAGATCATGCCCTTCAACCCTACAACAAGAATCTTTCTAGAGGCTTATAGTGTAGCCCCCAAAAAGGTCCATTATATCCCATATCTGATCATAGCCTTGATGATAGAATGGGAAGAGATGATGCCTATGGTAGGGGAAGGTACATTGCAAAAAAATGTAGGAGTGACCACAAGTCTAGCTAATCCACAATTGTAGAACCTACTAGAGATATGCATGGCAATGTTTATGATAGCTTATAGTTACTAATAATGAAAAACCAACAACCAGTACATACAAGGGGGGGCTACACAAAGATAGAGACATAATGATGACAACCCCATGATAGAGGAGTTTAGCATTCAACAAGAATGGAAGAAAGAGTTATTAGAAATTCAAGAATAAGGATAGATTTATAAATGGGCATCAGTGATGCTTAAGGTGGATCCATTATACATGCCAATAAAAAGAAGGTATACCCCAAAATAGTACACATCATAACAAAAAAGGATTCTCATGTTTGTTACACCTTCCCTTTGTTTGACCATCAAGGTTTAACAACATAGAGAGCTAGCAACAATATGTCCTAGTATGGATAAGAGCATGGAGAAGGACACCCAATCTAGCACCATTGTAGCATCATGGAGATTTATGAAGTTGATCATGGTACTCCTCGATCAAAAAAAAGAAGCTATGAAGAATTATGACAAAAACATTTATGCATAAGGGTCCTGAAGAAGAACCAATCATGTTACTATTATCATCGTCTTCACTACCTACAAGAGTATATGCATGTCACATTTGAAGACACGATAGATACATCATTTTGGAACACACATCTATTAGGGCCAAAAATAAAAAAAAGGGCTATATAAGGATTGGATTAAATTTCCTAATCAAAGTGATTTAACTAAAATAGTAGAGACAAATAACTATATTAAATGCATCCCTTTTACCTATATTTAAAGGATAGTGTTTTTAATATGCCATCCATCACGTAATAGTAGAGACAAATAACTATATTAAATTCATCCCTTTAAAGGATAGTGTTTTTAATATGCCATCCATCACGTATCTATAGTGACTTTAATTCACCTATATTTGGTAGTGTTTTTAAAGGATAGTGTTTTTAATATGCCATCCATCACGTATAGTGACTTTAATTCACCTATATTTGGTAGTTGTCTTGCCTACTTTAGTGCACTCTTGAATATTTTGTAAAATAATCTTAAATTGGAATTCATAGCATACTTCTCTCTTTCATAGGGCATGATGCGAGTTTTTTCCTCTCTTTTCTTTTTACTATATTTTTCTCCCTCCCTGCTGCCATCTCTTGTTTTATCTTTGAATCTTCATCATTTTGTGTTCAATATACTACATATTCTCTCTCCTTGCTATGGAAACTCAAGGGGTTGACCCTCACTCAAATGAAGACCAAACCAAGGTGTAAGGGAATCAAAGACCAAGAGAAAAGGAAAGTCAACAAAAAAATTGGAAGTCAAGGGTAAACCATGTATTGTGATTGAGGATCACAATTGGGACCCTGTGTTTCCTATAAAGTTAGAGAGAGTTCACATCTATACTTTACATGTAGTTACAATTAGAATACTAGGTAAGCTATTTCCTATAAAGTTAGAGAGAGTTCACATCTATACTTTACATGTAGTTACAATTAGAATACTAGATAAGCTATTTCCTATAAATCTTGAGAGAGTTCACATCTGTATTTTACATGTAGCAATTAGAATACTGGATAAGCTCTTAAAGCTTCATCTTGACTATGCTCATTCCATTTTGCCATCATAGCTATCGGATGCATGTTTAGAGCAATGTGAGATATTACTCTGTAACACGTGTTTTCATGGGACATGTGCAACTTAAAAAGGATGACAAGAAATTAGGTACCACTAGTGATGTTCTGGCAGATGTGTCCAATGGGAGGAGCCAAAGCTAGGAGGTTCTTATTAAACTATGAGAATAAACAGTTACAGTAGTATGTGAATGTTGGAAAGCTCTATGCGAGCACACAACTAACCAAGCTTGTGATCCAAGGATGACAAAGCTTCGTGTACAAGAGTTTGGATAGAGTTTGATAATTTTATAAAAATATTATGTAAGAAAATGATTGAAGGTGATTACGTAAGTTAGTTTGAAACAACAATCAAGACGCTTATGAAAACAATTGTAGATGCATGGGGGAACAAGGACATAACTTTCTACTTAGTAGGATATTTTGATCCATGTAATTTGTACATTAATTAGTTAATTATCTATCGATTATTAATATGTTCTTTTTTCTTCTTCTCTATGAAGAATATTTTGTTTGCAGATGGCCCATACTTTGTGAAGAATGAAGGGCCTCTTGCTATATAAAATACTGAAGGCATGGAAAAATCACACTATGCCGCTCTTATCAACTATTTTTGTACAACTCCACACGGTGGTGGGAAAATTTAAAAAAAAATCATTACGAGAGCTCTTCAACACATTCTACCAAAGGCAAATGCAATGATTCAATGTAACTCTTAAAAGCCGAATTAGTTTATACGTCACAAAAATATAGTCACTATTTTTAACATCAATATATTATAAACATTCATCGTGTGCAATAAAGTGTACCTTTATGCAAAATGGAGAGTAAAGATGGAGAAATAGTCATGGTGTTGCAAATCTTATAAAATTTTAAAGAAAGTATTAGCTTTGAAAGAAGCCTGAAAAGATGCAGGGGGGAAGAGAGCTTGAGCTCTTGCAAGCACACACACACACTCACAAAACCCTAATAGAGAACACACAAGGTGAGAGGCTGAAAATCTTCTTCTCTACTCAACACTCAACACACCATATACAAGATAAGAGTACACATAATATGAAAGGTACTCAACCAATACATACACGGGTTCTCTATAGTGTGAACCCAACTAAATGAGCTGGTGCTATAACTATGCCAGTCTCTAGAATGGCTGTCACACAGCCTATCATCCCACTGGCCGCATATCACCCAAGATCTCACCAACCATGCCAGTGGTGTAAGTGTGGGGCCTATCCCCCAGGCGGGTCATCAGTGGCCACCGCCTCACTAGACGAGCTCGATATCTCAACACTCCCCCTCGAGCTCAACTCCATCTCATGTACACCAAGCGAAGCCCTGAATCTGCGGAGCTTCTCTGTACCCAATGCTTTGGTGAGATGTCAGCTACCTGATTCTCTGTGCTGACATAAACAAGGTCAAGGTCTCCTGCCAAGACCTTCTCTCTGACAAAGTGGTAGTGGACCTCTATGTGCTTTGTACCAGCATGAAAGACTGGGTTCCTGACCAACTGTATACTGCTAATGTTGTCACAGAAAATGACAACTTGTCTATCCACTGATAGACCCAAATCTGCAAGTAGCTTTCTCAACCAAGCTACCTCACATGCTGCCATAGCAGCTCCTCTGTACTCGATAGAGCAACCGTAGGCTGCTTCTTGCTGCTCCAAGTCACAGCAGCACTCCCGAAAGAAAACATGAATCCACTGGTAGATCTTCTATCTGAGATACTACCAGCCAAATCAGCATCTGTGTACCCATGTACACATATCTCTGTCCCAATCTCATAGAATAGTCCACAATGCAAAGTAGACCTCACATACCTCAGTATGCGTCTCACTGCATCCAAATGCGGTTTCCGTGGAACCTGCATAAACTGACTCACCAACCCAACAGCATAGCTCAAATCTGGTCTGGTGATCGTCATGTAGATCAAACTTCCTACTATGCGCCTATACATAGTAGGATCCTCCAAGATCTCTCCTGAATCTGCACTCAATTTGCCATTCTGATCCAATGGCACAGAAATAGGCTTACAGTCTGTCATACCATACTTGGACAACATGTCCAAGCCATACTGTCTCTGCAGTAATCCAATACCATGTGGTGACCTAATCACTTCAATGCCCAAGAAATATATGAGCTCCCCCAGATCCTTCATTTCAAACTTCTGTCTAAGCAAGATCTTTACATCAAAGATCTCTGCATCATGGTCCCCCGTAATGATCAAGTCATCTACATAGATGACAACAAGCACAACTCCTCTATCACCATGTCTCACATACAATGAGAAATCTGCATTGGCTACATGAAAGCCAATAGTGACAAGATATTCAGAAATCTTGTCAGACCATGCTCTTGGTGCTTGCTTTAAGCCATACAAGGCTTTCTTCAATCTGCAAACATGCTCGGGGTGACCCTCATCCTCATAACCAGGTGGCTGCAACATATACACCTCTTCTTGCAAATCCCTATGCAAGAATGCATTCTTTACATCCATCTGATGTAAAGACCAATGCTTTGACGTAGCCACTGCTATCACAACTCTCACCGTTGCCATCTTGGCAACTGGGCTGAAAGTTTCCTCATAATCAATCCCATATGTCTGCGCATATCCTTTGGCTACCAATCTAGCCTTGTACCGTTTATGCTTCCATCACTGTTATGTTTAACTTTGTACACCCACTTGCATCCAATGGCTTTCTTGCCTTCAGGCAATTGCACTAAATCCCAAGTTTCATTTCCATATAGTGCATCCATCTCCTCATCCATAGCTTTCTCCCAACACACATTTCCAACAGCCTCATCAATGCATGTGGGCTCAACAACCTACACAACCTTTGCCATATATGCATAGTGATGTGCCACATAACCATCATATGTAAATCTCTGCACAGGGTTCTTCACTCTCCCTGATCTTCGCAGCTTTTCATTCATGGCTTCCATAGCCTTCTTTACACAAGGTGTTCTCATAGCTGGGATCCCAAGCTCCTCATCAAGGCTCATATCTGAGCCACTAGACTCTCCATCAACATGAGAATGCCCTGCAGAAATGTCAGGCATACCAAGGGGCTCAACCACTTTCTATTTTCCTTTACGTGATGTACTAATCACATTTGCAGGGCTGGTATTATGACGCAGCCTGCCACTCCATGGTCTATCAACAGACCCACTAGATGAGGACTCTCCTGGTCCACTCAAAGACTGTGATTGCTGACCTGCATTCTGTGCAACCACACTTCCACTCACATCAGCCCCGACAGCTTCTTTTTCAGCAGCATACCAGCTGCTCATCTCATCAAAGACAACATCCCTGCTTACCCTCAACTCACGTGTAGCAGGGTTATAACACCTGTATCCCTTTTGCTCAAGGGAATATCCAATAAACACACATTTTTCAGCTTTTGGATCGAGCTTAGTTCTTAGCTCATCTGGCACATGCACATATGCAATGCATCCAAAGACTTTCAGATGAGACAAACCTGGTTTTCTGCCAGTAAACCTCTCCTCTGGAGTTACATCATGTATTGCTGTAGTTGGAGTCCTGTTCATGATGTATACTGCTGTAGAAACAGTCTCAGCCCAATAGCAATGCCGCATATTCTTCTCTTCCATCAATGCTCGCGCAATCTCAGCAATGTGCCTGTTTTTTCGCTCAGCAACTCCATTTTGCTGCGGAGTGTATCTGCATGTAAACTGTCTCCAAATACCATTCTTCTTCAAGTATTCAGAGAACTCATTGGAGAAGTACTCTCCCCCTCCATCTGACCTTAGGCACTTTACATATTTCCCTGTTTGCTTTTCAACCAAAACTCTGAAATTCTGAAAGTGAGTGAACACCTCACTCTTCTCCTTCATGAAATATACCCACACTTTCCTTGTGTGGTCATCAATGAAAGTCACATAATACCTGCAGCCTCCCATAGATATGGTCTTCATAGGACCCCATACATCTGAATGCACAACATCTAGTGCATTTCTGCTCACATATCTGTTACGTGGAAACACATGCTTTGTTTGCTTTCCAAATTGGCATGCTTCACAAATTTTATACATACCTTCCACTTTAAATTTTGGCAGCCCTGTCACAATTCCTTTTGTCTGCATAGACTTCAATCTCTGCACATTCACATGTCCAATTCTTTTATGCCATATGTCTGTGTCTGCAACAATTCCTGAACCATTTGCAAACATCACAGCACTCATCTCAGGCATGTCTACATCCAACGTAAACATTCTGCCCACTCTGTTGCCTTTTGCAACCAACCTGCACTTGTCTTTAAAATCTTCAACATAACATCCATCAGGGTTAAACCGAACCTGCAAACCCTACTCAATCATCTGGCCAACTGAAACCAGATTCTTTGTTATGTTCGGTACATGAAGTACATCTGCAAGGTACTTCACTTTGCCATCCTACAAAGACAATGGCACATCTCCAATGTGGGCAATTGGATGAGCAGTGTCATCCCCTGTTTCCACAAAACCTGGTCTTTCCGGGTTTTTCATCTCCTTGAACCACTCCCCATGACTCATCATGTGGTTCAAAGCGCCTGAATCCACATACCATACATTATCTTTTTGTGCTGCATCAACATTTTCAGACATGGCATTCACAACATGCTGCATAACAAACAACCTTTCATTATCCTCATTATTTCTGCTTGAGGATGCATAGTTGTTTTGCTGCACTTTCCCATTTTGCATGTCAGCCTGCTTCTTATAACATTCTGCCTGCACATGTCCAGTCTTACCACAATAATAGCATTCACGTGCATCATTGTACTGCCTTTGCCAATTTTCATGTCCTCTTTGACTCCCCCTGCCTCTGAATTTGCCTCTTCCACCTGCGTGTTGTTGTTGTTGTTGTTGATTCTGGGACTGTTGTTGTTGCTGCTGCTCTGCTGACCATAATTCTGATTACCTGTTCGGCCACCTCCTTGACCGCGTCCACGGCCTCCTCTACCTCGTCCTCTTCCTGAACTCGTGTAGAAGGCCTGTTGCTCTGAACTGTTTTTGCTTTGTGAAGACTGTTGGTCTTCACCCAAGCTCTTCTCTTCGATAATCAGCATAGACACCAAATCTGTAAAGTTGGGAATGTTTTCCCGAGTCTGAATAGACGTCTTAAATGCCTTGTATTATGGCCCGAGACCACGTAGACAGACTTCCACCTTGTCATCATCATCTACTGACACACCAATAGATGCAAGGGATTCCACAATACCCTTTATCTTCAGCGCATAGTCATTCACAGACATGCTCTTTTTCTCCACAGTATGAAGTTCATTCTTCAACTGTATCTTGCGTGCCTTGGTATTTGTTTCATAAAGCTTTACCAAGGTGTCCCACGCCTCCTTGGGGGACTTGGCATCCTGAATGTGCCCAATCATGGTGTCCTGTATACTAATGGAAAGCCAATACATAACCTTCCTGGCTCCTTGGTTCCAGTCTTTAAACTCTTTCACATCTGCAGCAGTCGGATTTATATCCGGTATCTCCGGTGCCTCTTCATGCTCACCTTCTATGTAGTCCCAATAGCCTTTTCCCATCAGGAAATTCGTCAACCTGAACCTCCAAGCATGGAAGTTATTCTTGTCCAGCTTCTCAGCCACAATCTGTGTTATGCCACATTAGACATCTTGCCAAACACACAATTTTACCAGAAACTGCACTCTGGTTTTTCCTGCACAAATGCTGTATTTTCTACACAGCGGTACTGCAGTCCACTCAAATGTCACAACCAGTGACCTCAATGTGCATACATACACCCAATGGCAACTGTAGACCTCTTTGCAGCACCCACAGTGTCTGCACAGTCAATCTGTCCTCCTGCAGTTCTTAAAACAGAGTTCTGCAGAGAATCGATGACTTACCCGCAGTGCTCGAAATCGCCTGCTTTCCGAAAAACGGAGGTCCAGACGTGCCCGAAACGCGTTTCATGCCCAAAAATTTCAGTCCGAAGGAAGTCCAAAGGACTGTATAGTTGCCCTGTAGCTTTACTCCCGCGAAGAAAGCTCCTCAATCAGAGACCGTTTGCCGGTGCCTCCCGTAGAGCTCCCGACAAGGGTGTAGTCACCAACACAATAGGGAAGAGTAGTTGAAGCTCTTACCCTCGTACCGCTTCCTGTGGTTCTCTTGCTTGCAGCTCAGCCCTTAGCATGAACCAGGCTCTGATACCATGAAAAGATGCAGGGGGGAAGAGAGCTTGAGCTCTTGCAAGCACACACACACACTCACAAAACCCTAATAGAGAACACACAAGGTGAGAGGCTGAAAATCTTCTTCTCTACTCAACACTCAACACACCATATACAAGATAAGAGTACACATAATATGAAAGGTACTCAACCAATACATACACGGGTTCTCTATAGTGTGAACCCGACTAAATGAGCTGGCGCTATAACTATGCCAGTCTCTAGAATGGCTGTCACACAGCCTATCATCCCACTGGCCGCATATCACCCAAGATCTCACCAACCATGCCAGTGGTGTAAGTGTGGGGCCTATCCCCCAGGCAGGTCATCAGAGTGGCCACCGCCTCACTAGACGAGCTCGATATCTCAACAAAGCCTACACTATGTACTGAGAATTACTTTGTATTAAGATAAACGCTATGTAACCAAATTTTTTTTTCAATATACAAGTAGCAAAAGTTTTCTTCTTCCTCCATTTCTCTTTCTCACAGAATTTGCCCTCTTTTTTGCACTTCTCTTCTTCGGAAAGTTGTTTAACCTCCTTTTCAGGGCTGTTCTCTTCGGATAATTATTTGCCCTCATCTTTGGGATTGTCTTCCTCGAGTAGCTTGCCTCTATATCTTAATAACTTTTGGCGTTGGTAGCCAAGAGCATGGGCTTTCAAATCAGGAACTGCCTTAGCATAATCTGCATAACATAAAAAATACCCTACCCTTGATGTCCATAACTCGAGACCATATCCAAATATATGTATTGCTTCTTTCTTCTTTAGCAACATGATCTTTTCTACATTATGCTGTATCTTAGAATATTCTAAGTATGTTGATAAAACCTTTAAGGCCATTAATGGAATGTGTGGATCATCTCAATACTTTTGAATGGTAAATGATCAACATATCTAGAGGTATCTTTGAAATATAGTGTCCAAAGGCTGAATCTTTGCCAACAAAAATACGTTTACCTCCACCTCGGTCAAGGAATCCATCTTCATCTTCTATCTCAGGCTGTAAAAAGAGGAAAGATAATTACTCAACAAAAATAAAAACTTAAAGCAAGTAAAATATTTATTCTTATAAATACCTTTTTATTTTCATCTTAAACAACTCATCTATCCTTCCACAAGTCAATTGAACCTTGTGGAGGGATCTCTCCTTCTAAACATGGTGTCTTTGGTGGAGCTCTTCCATATTAGTAATTCCCATGCATTCTTCAATAGCTTCAAATTCTTCTTCTATGGGGAGAGTTTATTCTTATTCTTAAACCTTTTTTAGACACATTTCTAAAGCCCTTGGTGCATCAATGAAATTTTTGCTTGCTTCTCAAGCACTAAAAAGTCATCAATGTCATTTGGATCCATAAAGTCTGAAGCAACTTCACAAGCATCTAAGGCAATAGCATTCTATTAAATTCATGAGCTTATGGATATCCATGAGGAGTAAAAAATGTTTATTATTGTTGGGTGGGAAGGATGGTAGGTATGGGAGAGTGATCTTCTTCTCTCACACCTGTACAGTAACATCCTTCTCCTCTAGCACAATGGAGCTTGCCTTAAAATCAGCAACATCAAAATCCTTACTCAATATTTCTTCCTCTTTCTTATCCAAAACCTTTTCTACATCATTCAATTCCTCTTGGTTTTCAATATCTTCTAAAAATGCTATTGACTGCACACCAAAAGGGTTAGGATTACTCTTCCTAGCATCCTCACTGCCTGCTTGTGCATGAAGATAGAAAAGCAAGGCTGCATTATGCTGATGGAGCTTGCATTTTTCACTATGTAACCTGCACTGGTCAATAGTAACTTTGACATGATCAGGAACGGCATCCTACTTTTTTTATAACCTAGTCTTTTCTAATGGAGTCTTTGCCAAACTTATCAAATGATCACACCTTATGCCTTCAACATCCAAAGCATCATCATTAGTCAAAGCAAGGAAATCTTTCATCTCTTCTTCATAGTACTCCTTGAAATGATGAATTAGTGAAGCCGAGTCAAAAGGCACATTGAAGCTAGTCCTAAAAGACAAACATATCATGTGCACCTATAAAAATCAAATAATTTATCTATAGGGGTCTCTTCTACTGGTATCCCTTCATCACTTGAACCCATATTATGAAGATACCTAGAGCTAGAAAGATACCTAGAGCCTAGAAGGCCGACACGAGCCTCTCTATAGAGGGTTCTGGAAGGACGATGCAATATGGTCAATCAGAAGAGTTGTGATACCTCAAAGTGTGCCGTCTTTCTATGCAAAATTTAGGGCAAGATTTTTAAAATTTAGGGCAAGGGTAGCTTTGTTGTTCTATGTGCTTTGCAAAATTTAGGGCAAGGGTGGCTAGGTGGTTACTTTGTTGGGCTTGGTAGGGGGAAAGGTGACCTACATGAATTTTTATAACCTTCAAAAAATGTCATTGGGGTACGGCACCATGGTCACATGTGGTAGAGCAAGTATCCATCATCATATGATCATACATGGCCATATGGTCACACACGTGTAATGTGATAGGGCAACACGTGGCAGTATGGTAATACGTGTTCTCAGAGTACGGTCACACATGCATGTGATGCATATCTACCACGTGACAGGATGGTCACAACCCACACATGTAAGTTCAAAACCTACAAATATCATGTAGCGATCCTTTTTTTCACATTTTTCTGCCGCTCATATAGAAGGATGACGCGATTATCACCAAAGGCACCATGGGATTTGAAAAATCAGGCCATCTTTTCATCGTGTTGTGTTGGAGCTCATATTTTTCAAAACCCTCAAAGAAATAATATTTCTCTTGCTGCTCTGAGAGCCCTCATCATAGAAATACAACACGATTATCACCAGAAAGACATAGTGGGATTCAAAAAATTGTGCCATCTTTTTATCGTGTTGGTCTCAAACTTTGGATTAGATTTCAGATTTCAAAGATCCCAGAATGATATCAAAATTGCTCACACAATATTTCTAATAGAAGCATTACACAAAAGTTCAAAATTTGTATTTTGTGCCATCTTTCCATCCATCCCCAAGGTATAATTCCATGGTTAAACAGTTGGAGGTTTATCTTCTATCTGAGCTTCCTAGCAGTCCCTAACCAATTCTTGGGCTGCCAACAGTCTTTCCTTTTCCTAGATGGGGTTAGGGTATTCGGCTAGCTTTTTAGGGAGCTGGATAGTGTCAATTGGCTCCCTGGCATGGGTGGCTAAAGGTAGCATATGTTCCTCTTCTGATGAAGATGTTGATGCATGGGTGGTTGTGCCATCTTCCGAACCGCTTTTAATAACTACCTGGCTATCCCCTTTGCTAATTTTTGCGGTTTCCTATCGCGAGTGTCTAGTTGTGCGTGCTTGTTCTTCCGGGACATTCTTTGAAGATAAAAACTTTGCGTATCCCTAGTTTTACGAGGTCGATGCCTCTGCTATAGCATGAGTTGCGGTGCTCTATCTGTTTTGTAATCTAGTCACTACATTTAGAGGGACGATATGGATGACGCCGTCTCTTACACTCAGCAAAGTTAATGTTGGTGCTAAGATTAGCTTCATGAGCTTTTCCTGTTGTCCCTGATCTTAGCGGACATTCCTTATACATTTGGTCTATCCCACACCCACCCACACCCAACGCATTATGGGGTTAATGTGGAAGCACCTATAGAGGTACTTGCCATCCCTTTTCTAATTAGAGACTCAACTACTTGGTTAGGTCCTACGTGCAATGGGTGGTAACATTGCATGGGTGGTCTTTTAGCCCCATGGTATTCATGTCCCGTTCCCATGAAATTGGGGTGGCTAAGTACACAAGGAACATTTGGTTGCGCTCCGTCACATAATGGCTTAAAATCTAGGAGGGTGGATTGTTTGGCTCTAGAGGCTCATAAGTAGGTACTTTAACAACTTCCCCCTCGTCGCCTTCTTCAAAAATTTTCGTCAAGGTTAGCTGCTGACAAATAGGTGTGATTTGTGGCAATGGGGGTTGAGGTGGGAGTACAAGGGGTGGTAAGGGCATCTTTGGTACCCTAAGTATTCCTATTTGGGCCACTTCCTGGCCTGGTTGAGGTGCATTATGAAGAGCGGGTGCTTGGCAAGGCCAGCGACGATTGCCTTGGGTTTGCTGGAACTGAGGTAGGGCTTGGGCTTGAGTAGTCCATTGCTGATAGCAATTTGTGATTTCATGATTGCTCCATCTTGGTAGTATGTGCAATAGAGGGTGGAATGGGGTCGCAAGATGTGGACACTCCGTGCTAGTATGGTTAGCCCTTTGCTGATAACAGTCTGTGATTTCATGATTTCCCCATCTTTGGCAGTATATGCAATAGAGGGTGGGACGGGATCACAGGTGTGGACACTCTGTGCTCGTATGGTTTGCTTGACAAATCGGGCACCATACTAGCTCCCTCTTTGGGCAGAGATGGGGTTGACTGACCCGATCTTGACCTTGGCTGGTTCTCCAGTGTTGGGTCATTTGCTACATAAATGCAGCAGGTTGTTTGACCTGTTGTCCCAAGGTGGACTCCTTGCTTTTCCCCTTAGATTTGGTATTGGTGGTTTTGAATGAGACTTCAGATGTACCCTTGTCAAGTTCTTGGGTGTGGTAACACATTGCCTTAAAGTTTTCCTCGATTTCCATAGCACTCCTACAGCATTGCTCAAAGGAGGTATGGGCCAAGGCATACAAAGAATTGTTTAGGGGCACGTCATCTAGGCCTTCTTGAAATCTCCCAATTAGCCTTTTGTTAGAGAACTTATCTCACACTACCAACAACGGGAGTGGAGATATCTTACCTTTTTGATGTAATCTCGGATGGTGAAAATTGTGTAACTGCTCAACAAGACTCCATCTGGTTCCTCGATGAGAATATCCAACCTTGAAGGCCTCTTTCAAGGCTTCAAAGGTGGCCTTATATTTTGTCTTCAAAGACCTAAACCATTGGCCGACTTTGCCATCGGCAAATGGCATTGACCTTGACTTGGTCAACCACATGGTTGAAGGCTTTGGAGAGGCTTCGCGGATCTAATTAAACATCTCTAAGTGCGGTATGGGGTCTCCAGACCCATCGAACTTAGTGATTAGTTTAGAGATGTTAGAGGGTTTTTTTTGCTCTTTTGAGCATGTGTTTAGGTTGCCTGGAATGCCTAAGCAAGTGGTAAGTGATAGGAATGTCAAGTTCATGAGCCATTTTTGGAGAGTGTCTTTGATTTCATGGGGACTACACTCATACCTAGTACGGCCTATCAACAGATGGCGAAACCAAGAGGGTGAACAAGTGGCTCAAAATCTATTTGAGACACTATTGTTATGACACCCAAGCTTCATGGGATAAATGGCTGCACTTAGCTGAATTTTGCCATAACAACACCTATCACATGAGTATTGGTATGTCTCCATTTGAAGCCATGTATGGGTATAAGGTGCATGTACCTTCTATTGCATTCAATGAGAAAAAGGTGAATCCTCAAGCCAAAGTGGAGATTGAGAAGGTGTGTGCAATATCGCAAAGGTGAAAGGATAACATGGCTAAGGCACAAAACCAAATGAAGCAAAATGCCGATGAGTCAAGGAAGCATGTGGAGTTCAAGGAAGGGGATTATGTTTTTTAAAGAATCCCTAAGTCAAGGTATGCATCATTGAAGGGAGACACCAATATAAAGCTTACTCATTGCTTTTATGGACCTTACAAGAAGGTGTTGAAAAGAATTGGTGAGGTTGCCTACCAATTGTTGTTACCTTCTACCACAAGGATCCACACTGTGTGTTTCATGTGTCACATTTGAAGAAGTATGTGGGACCTCAATTGGAAGTGATTGATGAGTTGCCTCCTATGGATGAAGAGGGAATGATTCAATATGTGGTGGAGAAGGTGATAGGAATGAGGGAAAGACACCTTCGTAATAGGTCTCATTAGGTAAATTTTGGACTCAACTTTGGGCCTTTTTCCTCTAAAGAGAGAAAGGCTTTCGACCAATAGGAAGAGAGCCACCGTAACAGAACTTTTGATAATTAGACGTTTTTCATATATTCTTTATATGAATATATTGTTATTAAAGAAATACAAAATGCATTTGACCACGCTTTATAATGTCATTTCTTTAATATATATGAAAATTAGAGTGTTGTCAGCTCATTTAATGAACGGTTTTCAATCTCAAAATTTTCCTGGTTCAACTCATTTAATAAAAATGCTTTTTTCCTCTAAAAATTTGAAATCTTCTCTTCGAAGCTCCTAGCTCATTTATGAATGGATTTCCCTCTAAAAATTTCGCACATTTTGGAGGTTATCTCTTCTTCCATCTCATCTTCTTCCATCTTCTTACATTTGCTTTTATTTTCTATTTGCTTCTATGGAAACCACACGTCCTAGGTGTGCTTGCTTCTCTACTAGAGCTATTATAGTATACAACAGTTTTGATATGGATAATGAAAGGTGGATTCCCACCACAATTTCTATTGGTAGTTGGATTATGTTGCAAACGAGGAAGAGAAAAAAACCAAAGAATGAGTTCATCGACACTTACACAAAGGCAAAGTTCAAGATTTCAAACTCTCTGACACAGGTAGGAGCATTAAGGAAGTCCTTATACAACACCCCTACATGCACTTAGAACTGCGTCTGCAACGTTTGCCTAATGGAATCCCACTCCATAGACCAAACTGTAAGTAAATGTTTTTACATTATGTTTATGTAATGTGTTTCATTTCTATACTTATGCTTCTATTGTATTCGTCTGTATAGATATATATCCTTTAAACTGTAAGTAAATGTTTTTACATTATGTAATGTGTTTCATTTCTATACTTATGCTTCTCTTGTATTCGTCTGTATAGATATATATCCTTCAAACTTGGTTGACTGGCAGCCTATAGATAGTATTGTGGAAATCTTTGATGTTTTTCATGCATCTATTGGTGATGAGCAGCTATACAAAGAAACATCAAGCAGGTCTTTGGTAGAGAGAGGAGTTTTCTTTTGTAATGAAATTTACACAGCACCTCATAGTGTTACAGGTTATGGATCTTTGAAAGCATTACCACTGCCTTCATTCGATAGTCCAGAATGGCCAATACCAACAGCAGAAACAAGTGAGTGCTTTAGTTTAAAGATATACCAAGACATGCAGAGGTGTATAAGACCAAATGTAGAAATGGTCAGGTGAAAATCGTTGTCTTTATGCCATTGCATGTTTTTGTCGACTTCTTTTATGACAAAGAGGTCAAAAAAATATCATCAATATTTATCTATAAATGAGAGAAATGTTTGGATTTCTTAGATCAAAATTGGGATGTGAAAGAATTAAATGGAGTTACCTGCAAAATTCATAGGAAATCTATTGTCTGTAAATATATCATTGGCTCCCATAATTTTATTTTGGCCTTTCATTATATGAGATGGCATTATGTCAATGGAAAACTTGTAGCAATTGATCAAGACTTGGAGGATGACATTGAAAATCCATTGGTGTTATTAGAGATATGGTTTGAACATGAGCACTTGACAGTACTCAATATAAGGTCAAACATCTCATTGCCTCAAGTGAGAATAGACTTGGCAAATGAGGATGACCTACAAGTGCTTGATGATTATGTGTTCAAGTGCAATGACCATAAGGTATGTTATTCAATCTAACCTCAAAAAAGTATTCATTTCAAAACTATGCCATAATTATTATTACTTATATACATTACTTTGATTTTTGGAAATAGGTACCAAGGAGAAAAGAAAGGACCATTCAATGTAAAGACATTACAAGGAAGCAAGTTTTCGTGGTGCAAATGACCATCACATAGAGATAAATGGATTTTTGACAGCATATGGTTACATCAATCATGACAACATTTTATATTTCTTAGAGAAATAGAAACTATGACAAATATTCTACATTTTCTTATTGGATGTTTAAAACATTGAAAGCATGTTCTTATTTTTTCCTACGAAGCATGCTATTGGGTGTGGGAAGATTCTATTCCCTCAGATACTATGTCCACATTCTTAATACGTGGGTGGTGACCGTGTCTATGTAGTGTAACCGCCCTTTTTGTATACGTGCCTACCACACCGCCGCCTACACATTCTTGATACACGAGCGATGACCATGTCTATGTAATGTAACCGCCCTCGTTGTGTATACGCGTCTACCACACCGCCTATAATAATATATATGGACATGGTTGCCATGAGCTAAGGTATCCAATGCTTATGAGTATCCACCCCCTTTTACACCTCGTACATACTCCATCCAGAGTCTGTCTAGATCGCCATCTAAGCTCTACTTGACGCGCATGAGTGGACAACACCATCACTTGTACCTCTTTGGTATAATCACAATTTTAAATTCTCTCAATTGTGTATCTATTGCATTGTCTATTGTGCTTTGTCTTGCTATCTGTTTCCGCTATGCCATATTCTTATAATGCTTTGTTATCATTAAGTGTATACTTCAAGATGACCATAAAAGGCAAGAGACTTTCCACTATGTTTTAAAATGTTAGGCATAAATATCATATAGTAGAGACTCTCTCTCTCACACACACACACACATGCACTCACACGCACACACACACACACACACATTCAAATTCAGGTGGGCTATGCCTTCCTATCCACATTATGTTTTTGTAATTCACTAGAGTTAATGCATTTTTGGAAAGTTACCACTTGCGTTGTTATTAAGGAAGTTTTAAAAGTGTCCTATGCTTTGTTGTGTTCTCTTTTGTTGCCATATGTTTTAATCTCGATACACGTGTCTTTGTGTTCATTTGGACTCCGAACTATGATGGTGTAATTGATTGTGAATCGAAATGATTTGCATATGACTTTCCATTTACTGATGAACTCTGAAGGTGTACTAGCTATGAAGGAAAAGTTCTATACAAAAACAAATGTAATCCATTCCTAGATCTGTTGAATTTGTGTTGCACACCTATGGTGTTCTCATTATTGGCCTTAGCCTTCTTGTGTGCCTGTTTCTTAAAATGTGTCGCTCGATTTTTTACTCACTCGAAAAGTTTCGCTCGGAGAACGGGAGGACTCTAACAAAACCGCTACCACCACCCACTTCGGAGGAAGATAGAGAGGGTGATAACCTTTACAATTATACTTATCCACTTTATTGTCGTATTACCACTAATCTTCTCCCTTCCCATATGTCCCCCTCCTAAAGAAAGTGAAGTACAATCTACTAATTTAGTGTCTTCTTCGTTCGACTTTAATTTTCACACTGACACTCTCGCTCGAATTACCAGTAGCAAGACCAATAGTAAGCTTGCCCACCACACAGGTAACTCCACCATCACTTGCTATGTTACAAGAGATGATAACATACATATTTACTTCAATATTTTTACTATTATATGTATATACATTTACCAATATAGTGTACACATATGAAGAGCATATTAAATTCCTCTAATCTTAAGTGGATTCTCAAGGAATCACTATGTTGGGGGGTCCAACTTTTGAGAGACAAAATAGTGTAGTGTTGCTTGTGTGGCGTATAACACCATATCGTATTGTTTAAAAGTAGTATAATGCATAGAAGTCCTTTTTTTTCTGACTCCTTAAAAATTATAGACTATTGCCACATGAATCAAGGTGATAATTGCATTCTATATATACATTTGTGCTTTTTGTCATTCTTAGGAGAAAAGTCCTAGTCTTTTTTTTTTCCATTTCTCTTTGACTATATAAGGTTTCCAATAAATTCCTTCTCAATGAAAATAATCTCAACATAAGATATATAGTAGCTAAAAAAATCATGTATATCCAAACATTTGAAAGGTATACCTTTCTATGGTCATCATTTAGGCACCTTTTGTAAGAAAAACTTTGAATTTTTTAATTTGGTTTAAAAACACATCAAAAAAATAAGCCTATTATGAATATACTACAAAGATTTTTATATATGTATTTGAATTATTAGCATGTATCTTCCATCAAATGAAGCCTTAAAGTTTTTCATATCTCTCCTCAAAGTCAAGGCTATTATTACATTTTAAAGCCAATCTCACCAATGTAAGGTATATTAATTTCATATCTTCTTAAATTTATTTGCCTACCAAGTTGCGAGAATCATCCTTAAACCATTTTTTCGGTTGAAGACACGTATGGCTCATTTATAGGGCTAGTGATAATATCGTCATGCAGCAACATAGAAAAAACTCCATTGTGATGTGCAAGTTGGAGTCAACATTACTTGCACCTTGCAATGGATATTCATGCAATCTTAATGATAGGTTGTTCTAGCAATGTCATCACGGACATATATAAGCATGTAAGCACATGCATGCATGCATACATGCACACACACACACACACACACACACACACGCATGTGTATCTATGAGAGTTAGAGAAAAAAGAGTATAAATTAGAAGTTCGGCTTTTATATGAGGCCTTCTAAACAAAGAAATATACATTACAAGAAGTTAAATTCCTTGATAAACTCGTTAATATATTGAAATTTCATTTCTACTCCAAGTGACTCCATATCTTAAAAAATAATACTTGCATGTTCTAGCTCAAACAACATATTATTTCATTTAATGTATGGTTTTCTTTCGCTTTGGGGGACATTCATACATATGAAGAGCATATTAAATTCCTCTAATCTTAAGTGGACTCTCAAGGAATCAATATGTTGGGGGGTCCAATTTGAGAGACAAAATAGTGTAGTGTTACTTGTGTGGCGTATAACACCATATCGTGTTGTGTAAAAGCAGTATAATGCATAGAAGTCCTTTTTTTTCTCAGATTCCTTAAAAATTATAGACTATTGCCACATAAATCAAGGTGATAATTGCATTCTATATACATTTGTGCTTTTTGTCATTCTTAGGAGAAAAGTTCTAGTCTTTTTTTTTTCCATTTCTCTTTGATTATATAAGGTTTCAAATAAATTCCTTCTCAATGAAAATAATCTCAACATAAGATATAGTAGCTGAAAAAAGCATGTATATCCAAACATTTGAAAGGTATACCTTTCTATGGTCATCATTTAGGCACCTTTTGTAGGAAAAACTTTGAATTTTTTAATTTGGTTTAAGAACACATCAAAAAAATAAGCCTATTATGAATAAATTACAAAGATTTTTATATATGTATTTGAACTATTAGCATGTATCTTCCATCAAATGAAGCCTTAAAATTTTTCATATCTCTCCTCAAAGTCAAGGCTATTATTACATTTTAAAGCCAATCTCACCAATGTAAGGTATATTAATTTCATATCTTCTTAAATTTATTTGCCTACCAAGTTACGAGAATCATCCTTAAACCATTCACGTATGGCTCATTTATAGGGCTAGTGATAATATCGTCATGCAACATAGAAAAAACTCCATTGTGATGTGCAAGTTGGAATACAATATACCACACTCAACATTACTTGCACCTTGCAATGGATATTCATGCAATCTTAATGATAGGTTGTTCTAGCAATGTCGTCACGGACATATATAAGCATGTAAGCACATGCATGCATGCATACATGCACACACACACACGTATGTGTATCTATGAGAGTTAGAGAAAAAAGAGTATAAATTAGAAGTTGAGGCCTTCTAAACAGAGAAATATACATTACAAGAAGTTAAATTCCTTGATAAACTCGTTAATATATTGAAATTTCATTTCTACTCCAAGTGACTCCATATCTTAAAAAATAATGCTTGCATGTTCGAGCTCAAAATACATATTATTTCATTTAATGTATGGTTTTCTTTCACTTTGGGGGACATTCATATGGCAAAAAGTTGAGCTCCATTTGACAAGCTTCCAAAATAGATCCTAATTACTTTTGGTGGGTGGCTAGTAGTCTATAGCCTTGTCTTGAAAATGTGTTTGACCTAACTTTTTTCCTGTGCTGCTGCGTGATTAACCGTTAGAAAGTTGGGGATTGATTTTGGGCACAAAAGCTAGTGAGCCCAGCTTGATTAAGTGCTTTCTTAATTTTTTTTTGTTCAAATGTCATTATTCCAAGGGGCAAGGAATGGCATATTCAACGTCGTTACAACGCCCATCCAATTTTGAGGAGGAATACAATTATACTTGGCCTTCACAATGTTAGTTGTATCTACTTGATCATGTAGAAAAGCTCCATCAGTTGTTGAAAGGCTCTCTCCATGCTTTGAGGCACCTTCCACACTAATTATACCATCATTAGTAGCTAAGGTATTTTGGACCCTTGGTTCGCGCGACGAGCGACGAAAGCTCCGAGTGATGATCACTTTCAGAGCCACCATGAATCTCCAAATCTATATATGGGGTTATCTTGTGAGCCGAGCAAGCTATGCGAATGCGAGGTTGTGCTAGCTTGCATTAGAGGGTGATCATGGGGGTGGTGACCTGGTGTAGTACTAAACATTAATTGCTTGGTTTCTTGTGGAGGGTAGGCACCACTAATAAGTGGCCAATGTGGAACATCGTGTGGGGTATGGGTAGGGTGTAGGGTGGCGGCGGAGGCGAAGGCGGCGGCGGCGGCGGCTTCACTTTGTATAGTTGTGTGTCATCTTTGACGTGTTTGGAGGCTGATGTGGGTGGGGGGGCGGCGCCGCTGGAGAAAATCCGGGCCTAGCGGCTCATATCAAAATTGGTGACTGCATTCACGCCACGATACTTGATCGCAGCAATGTCGTATGCTTGAGCTGCCTCTTCTTGCGTGCCTTGCATCACATGTAAGCTTCCATCACATGTAATCATAATAATTAGCTGCTTAATCCCTGCACCAAAAGCCATGCATAATCCTGTGGGCACATATTGAGAATTGCAGCAGAGGATTTAGAGAGTAATAACTCACTAAATGTGCCAAGGTATAAGTCCTTGTTTCCAGCGACTCTCCCAATCCGAGCTTGCCATCGACCGTTCTGGTGATGCCTAGGAAACAAAAACCAGATAGATTTAATCAATATTGTTTGTCTTTATTCTGATTTTTGGTTGAAAAATATGTTGATTTAAGTGTTGTCCTTTTATTTTTGATTGGTTGAAAATTATGTTGATTGAAGCGCTGTCCTTATTTTTGATTGGTTGAAAAATATGATTTTTTCAAGCATTCGTCTTTTGTGGTTGTTAAAGTGAACAACCAACACCTCATTTTAATCTCTTGTTATATAAAAAATATGTTGTTTTTTTAAATTGGTTGTTAAAGTGAACAAAGAAATCTCATATGAAACGGTTATAGTTCACAATTTATAATACTCTAAGTCATTTAAAAAAAACATGAATTTCCCTCACAATTAAAATCACTCAATATTATGAAATTTGGTACTAACTTATGCATATGTACATTTAATAGTAAAATGACTACTAGTATATTAAATAAAACCTTCCAAATATAGTCTAAGAAATGAAAACTACCTTGTGACTCCCCTGTACTTTGAGGCACCTCTTGAGAATCCACTACTATTCCTGAAAAGCAACGCAAACACAATAAGAGAATACAGATCTACAACAGAAATGGATCTACTGTCAATTAGCAAGTCTTTAATGCATCAGATGATGTGCACATGATGTGTAGACCTAAATAATCCTGACCTTCTGAGAGATGCCACAAATTCTTGACGTGTCATTTGTTGCATCTCTTTAAGTTCCTTTTTGTAGTCAAGCAACTACAACCAACAATTTGTGGGAGATGGTTAATCAAAAAAGCTCATGACCTTAGCTTTGAAACATGGTAGGGTTAGTGTTTTTTTGAGTAAATTTCCAACCATATAAGGAAAAGTAGTCCTTGAAGGTTCCTATCTGTGATGACCACTGAAAAAACAACTAGATTAACATGTTATGTTGGAGTTATAAATATACTATTTCATCACCTATCCCTTTAAATAAAGAGGACATTGAATTTCATTGCATATGTTTCAAATCTAGGTGGGAAAAACCTCACAAGGTAAATGGATTGATTTATAGACACATAATGCGAAAAGAATGTTTTGATGATGATGAACATAATATGAGATTTTGGAGAGAAAAAATATATCATATCACTTGCACATAAGTATACAGAACTACCAGCGTGTGGTTATACCATAGATTGCTTCTGACTAATATTTTTGGTTTGTGGATGTATCATATCAACCGAGTTTGCACTTGCCCTCATAGTAATTGCCTCATAGTAATTGCATAGCACCATCTTGACTAAACGTAGCTATTTACATAGCCACCCAACATACACGAGTTGCATGCCTTGTCATTTATTCACCCTAATTATCCCTTCACACAAGAGTACATGGGTGTAAGGATTGGGCAATATTTTTATGGCTCTTTCACTTTACTCCTTGTCTTGTGAACTTACTCATTCTATTGTTTCTAAAGAACACAATTAGCTTTATGAATGAGGTTAGGCTTGAAAATATTGGGCTTAAAGGGTAAAGTACTACTTCTATTAGTCGTTGCTTTATTAATGACTTTAAGACTATATAAGTGATTGGATTGCTTATAATTCATCAAGTCCAATCAAGAATATTCCCATGAGATATCATATGAGGTGTCAGACATAGTTTTGGTGATATAGTTTGATATGGTTTACAAAATGTACTCTTCCTATATAGGTCTATCATTAGGCTCAAGGGTCCTCTATATAGAGCAATGGGCTTGGGGGGTGATCTTGCCAACAACCCCTTTTACTTCATATAAAAACCTTTGAAGGCTTTACATAGACTCACATCCTCCACAAGCTAGGCTGCTCTGAGAGCTCTACAAAGGTATGTGTGGGTCTCACTCACTAACATTGCATGCCATTGATATATCACACAACCCTTATAATATGTGAGCCCTTAAAAGAAGATTTTTAAAGAACTCACAATGGTTAACCTTGCAAAATCATTCACCCAAATTACATGCATTAGTCATAAAACCCTTAGTTAATAAACTATGACCCTTTGTGTAAAATTTGAAGTGATTTAGCATATATTACCTATCAATTTAAAAAAAAATTAAAGTTGTCAGGCAAGCTTAGAAAAAAGGAACTCTAAAAGTGTGCATGGATGACACTATCATGCAAGAAGAAAGAAGAGGGCATGGTGGCTCGGGGGGCACTACTAGAAAACCCTAGGTATCACGTGCGTTCAAGAGGTATTTTAAAAACCCTTAACTAAAATCCCCCCCCCCCCCTCAATAAAACAACCCCTCTTTACTTATGAACTAAATGATTTTTTTCTAAAATTGAATTAAAAAACCCCTCCTGTTAATGTAATTGTGTTAATTTTTCTCAATGTATCTAATTAAAAAACCCCTCCTGTAGAACTCACGTGGTACACTAACATTTTTTGAGTTGAACCCCCTGAGCATGGTGGATGCATGGCATTCTTGCATAAGCAAGAGTTGGGGTTGGGGTGGGACACGAGGGATCCCGAGGAGAGATCTAGGACAAAGAAGGGGACAGGAAGTTATGGTAGGAGGAGTGGGAAAAATGAAGATTACATGAAAAGGGCTATGGAGGAGGATGAGGAGGAGTTTGGGGAGGGCCAAGAAGTTATGGAGGAGTAGGAAAATGAGGAATAGTACATGAAAAGGGCTAAGGAGGAGGATGAAGAGTTTGGGGATGTCCAAGAAGGCAAGGTCCTCTTGGGAAAACATGTTGAAGCAGCGGAGCACATTCAAATTACAAATGAGAGGTTGGTCTTTGGGTTTCACCAATAGCTTGTGGTTATGACCAAGAACTGAAAGCTACATCCGGAGTTTTCATGTTGTGTTGTAGGAAATTGGGGGCCACTTCCTTGGAGGTTTCCCATCCCAATAGTGTTCACGCCACTACGCGCTTAACCTCCACCACTCTATTTCTTTCCAAGCCACGAAAATTGGTGGAGGAGGGATGATTATGCATGTGGCATGCATGGAGACGACCATGCTATGTCCTTCCAACACCCTCCCTCGATGGCTAGGATATGTAGGGTACCCAAAGGCTGTAATGACACTTGGCTCAGAGGTTTGCATCTCTCACAGAGATGTCACCCAGCTATTCCAGCATACGCCCCCACTGCTAGTGATTACTCCAAGCATACCATCACAATGCATCCTTCTTAGCCATACACACATGTGGCCTTCATTCAACTCCACCGAGAGGAATCGGTAAGTCAACTAGCTCTACTAACATCCCAACATGCCATCCTTGACTTTGATACCATGTAAGAAATTGGGAGCCACTTCCCGAGAGGTCACCCATCCCAGTAGTGTTCATGCCACTACACGCTTAAACTCCACGACTCTATTCCCTTCCAACCCACGAAAATTGGTGGAGGGATGATAATGGCCCTAGTCTTCTATTATTTAAGCATGATCTCATTATCCTTGGTATTATGCATGTGGTATGTAGATGGCCAAGCCATGACCTTCCAACATTGCTATCCCAAGGCTTCATTGACCATCAAGTGGTTCTTTTTTCTTCCTGTGGACGTTGTTTTACACCGAAAGTTTACCATAAGACATGGTCTTCTGACTTGGCTGGAGAAGGGCATGTTGCAATGTAAGGTGATTCTATACGGGTAAGGGCTTCTTCACAATGTTTCTACTTGATTCCTCATGGGTCCCCAAGTTGCTTGCTACTCTTTTCTTTAGGTAAATATCTGTTCATGTGCTTCCATGGGATCCTTTGTTTCATGTTAACAAGGGGCTTCTATATGCATGCCTTGTCTGCGTTGAAATGGTTAATCCTCCTCCTTGGTTATGGCCATCTATTGGTGGGGATTTTTCTAGGGCTTTATAGCGATCTCTATTCCTCCTAATCTAGATTTTGGGAAGGCGTCAAATAAGGTGTGTATTGCTAGGATACAGATACTCTTTATGCTTTGTCTTGCAGACTGCAGCATGTCTTGCTATTGTTTTAAGAAAGAAATCAACCACATCACCAACTTGGATGTTCTCTAAGTCAATCCTCCACGAGGATCTAGGCTAAAAGACATACATGAGCATAAAAAAGGGCTCATCTTAGTAGCATAATACTTAGCACTATTGTAAGTAAACTCTACTAATGGAAGATAATCTTCTGAATCAAACTGTCTCAAAGAGACATATACATGCAGCATATCTTCCATAGTCGCATTTACACCTTATATCTGGCTATCAAACTCAAGATGGTCAGATGAACTCATACTCAACTTAGTATCCAGTTTCTTGAATACTTCACGCCAAAAATGTCTAGTGAACTTTGGATCTTGATCAGTGACAATATCAACTGGAAAGCCATAAAGGCTAAACAACTTTCCAATAAACAAATAAGCGAGCTATATAACTAACATTTTCTATTTGTACAGATGAACCTAGCTAATTTGATGAGTCGATCAGGATCACCCAAATGGCATTATTCCCCCTCAAAGTCCATGGTAAAACCAACCATAAAACTCATAGAAATACTGCCATTTTTTTAGGGATTTCCAATGGCATCACAACAAGCCATCACATCTCAAATGCTCAACTTTATTGACTTAGCATTACTGGCATTTTCAAACATATTGTTTGACATCAAACTTCCACTTTGGCCAAGTGAAATATCTTCTTACTAAATGCTTAGTCCTCACCACACCCGGATGCCCAGCAGAAGGTGTGTCATGACACTCAAACATAATGCAACTCCTCGCACCATTAACATCGGGTACATAGACTTTTCCCTTTTGGAAGATCAAACCATTCCGAATAGAATACTCTCTCATACTAACAAAAATAGGGGTCATCCTAGCCTGTATAATATCCTAGATCCTACCAAAGAATCTATCATGGGGATATAAGCCCTTCAGAGAGTCAAATATTTCAAACTTACTCTCAACAAATGAAAGTTGATTCACATAGCCGATTCTACTTAAAGCATCTATCATTTTATTGGTAGATCCTTTTTTATAAAACGAATCTCAAAATTAAACTCTTTCATAAGCTTAAGCCAATGAGCCTTTTTTCCCCTTAGCTCTAGAGAATTTCAAAAGTGTTTTAGAGATAGATTATCCACATGAATACCATAAAAGTAAAGCCATACAAATAATGTCTCAACTTTTTCAAAGAATGAATAACAACAAAAAGCTCTTTCTCATACATAGGCAACTAGGTTGCCATCCTCAAACAATGAAGCTCCAATCGCATACATCTATTTCAATCAGAAATGGTTTAAATAATCTATAACTTAGGCGTAGCAGTTTCTTGATGTTTCAATTCATTAAAGCACCCATCTAACTCCTTAGTCCACTCAATAGGCTTGTACTTATTATACTTGCCTTTCTATACCTCTTTTGAAGATTCGAAAAAGGTAAATCAATCTTTACATAATTCCAAATAAAAATCTAGATATAACAGGCCATCATAAAGGGTTATGGCATGGGTACCTAGCTAATCTTCAAGAAAACAACAAATTCATGCATAAAACCTTGCGAGAATATGAAAATAAACAAGAGACAAAGAGTCAAGAGAGAAGACACTCCACTTTAGGGGTTGGAATAGCCTTGGGCTGGGGACCCCCCCTCCCGCCGCCTTCAAGTTATATTCGATAAAACCCCTTGGAGGAGTCTTGAGTACAAGTTCTTAGAGCTAGAGAGATCTCTTGTCTTTTTACATGTCTCAACCATGAGAGAATAATTGAATTTATGGTTCTTGTCCAAAAAGCACTTGTGAAAAGCGCTTTAAAACTTAGTTGTAGCCCAAAAAGAATCTTTTTAATAATAAAAGTTCTTTTAAAAATCTTTCAATGTTTTGCTTTCTAAAAGTTGATATCATTCTAAGCATGGAATCTTGCCCTATGCTACTAACTTGCCACATGGCAATGCCACATCAATTTTTTTCCCCAAAACTTCTCTTTTTTTCCCATTTTTTGTGTTGTGTTGCATTGCATTTTGCATGTTAGAAAACCTATATTTTGATGCTTCAGTGACATCCCCCCAACTTATTAAACAGTTGTCCTCAACTGATAGGTCTTTCTTTTCTCTATTTTTTCTTGTACTAGGGTAGCTCTTCTCTCTCTAGACCTATCAGTTGTTCTCAACTGATAGGTCTTTCTTTTCTCTATTTTTTCTTGTACTGGGGTAGCTCTTCTCTCTCTAGATCATGCAGAATGTCCTCCTCTTCTCTTGTGCTTGGCTTTGGGGAGCATCTTACCTTCACGGTTTTCACCCTTCACATCATAAAGAGACCTTGGGTTTGATCTCTCTAGCAAATACTCTCACCCCTTGCTACACCGCTAGAGTCGCCCTCAAGCAAGAGTCTCCCAACATGATTCTCTTCCTGTCAAAATCAACTTGCACCGGTTATATGTTAGAAGACACAAACACGTGCACACATGCTAATCCTTGGGTTTAATCGGGCATCCCCAACCCTTGGCACACATACACATATATGCTCACACAAGCATAAATCAAATGAATAAAGAAATGCACAAACATTTCCTTGGTTGTTTTGACACCAGTCCCCCTACTATAGTCCAACTACCCATGTTAGTGTCTGATTATGGTAGATTAACAGTACTTTATTCACTGATTTGCTTTAATAGTGCCTCCATGAGATGGCTAGTCCTATGATTCTTGTACAAAAGATTTAGTATGGTTCAATCTCAGAGTTGTTCCTTTTGGATACAACTTGGACAACAACCCTCGAGTTCTAGAATAATCAATTCCTTGCAGTGGAATGTAAACCTTGAGCATTCTCCTTTGTTTATGGTTCCTTGGATGTCAAAATACAAAGGCCGGTGACATCCCCTTGTCTTCTAATCATTTGTTTTTAGCTGAAAAGCTTCTTGATATGCCTGTAAAACCTGTGGAGACTATAAAGAAGTTCTCATCCACCGCTTAGCATCCATAGACAAATAATTCTTGAACTTGAAAAGTTACTTTCTAGTAATCTTATCATGAGATCTCCTTCTTTCATTATGAAAGACAATCTTCTCTAGTTGAAGAACTTCCTCTAACTCTTCAACTTTTGGTGGATTGTCATTCACTAGTTCCAAGGTTTGGGACCCCTATAAGCTCTTAGGTGACTCACATGAAATGCATTGTGAATCCTCCAATATGAAAAAACCAAAACCTATCTTAGAGAGAACCCTACTAATGAATGACCAATGTATCTCAAGGAACTTCACCTCCTTTTACTCCATAGTTATTTTTTGGAGAGAAGAAGCACCATCCTTGAGTGAGTCACTCCTCGTCGGTTGATATTGTTCAGTGCAGTTCTCCTTCTTTTCATTGCAAGAGTGCAATGTTTTGAGAGAGGGGAAGTATGTTATATGCACGTTATGTGTGCATATACTAGGAGGCTAACCCACATTAGGCTTGTGAGCATGGGAGCATGGAAACAAGCTCTAGTGGAGCATGGGTTAGGACTAACCTTAAGGGTTAAGGTTAGGGTCAGGCATCCAAGGGTCACACATGGGAAATGGAGAGTCAAGAGACACTTGAGTGCCCTCCTATATAATAGGGGCATGGGGCACACTCAAGGGAGGCTTGGAGACTTGGGGCTTGAGGCCAAGGAGGCTTTGTTATGCTCTCTTATGTAGAGGATCATATCTACTCACCTACCCTGATTTGAAAGCCCGTGCTCTTGGAGGCTACCAACGCCAAAAGTTATTGAGATATAGAGGCAAGCTACTCCAGGAAGACAATCCCAAAGATGAGGGCAAATAATTATCCGAAGAGAACAACCTTGAAAAAGAGGGTAAACAACTTTTTGAAGAAGAGAACCGCAAAAAAGAGGGCAAACTCTGTGAGAAAGAGAACAGAGGAAGAAGAAAACTTTCGCTACTTGTATATTGAAAAAAAAATTGGTTACATAGCGTTTATCTTAATATAAAGTAGTTCTTGGTACATAGTGTGGGCTTCTCATTTCACAGCTAAGACTTTCTTTAAAATTTTATAAGATTTGCAACACCATGACTATTTCTCCATCTTTACTCTCCATCCTACATAAAGATACACTTTATTGCGCACGATGAATGTTTATAATATATTGATGTTAAAAATAGTGACTATATTTTTGTGACGTATAAACTAATGCGTCTTTTAAGAGTTACATTGTATCATTGCATTTGCCTTGGTAGAATGTGTTGAAGAGCTCTCGTAATGATTTTATTTTGTTTTCCCACCACCGTGTCGATTTGTACAAAAATAGTTGATACGCGGCATAGTGTGATTTTTCCATGCCTATAGTATTTTATGTAGCAAGAGGCCCTTAGTTCTTCACAAAGTGTGGGTCATGTGCAAACAAAATATTCTTCATAGAGAAGAAGAAAAACAAACATATTAATAATCGATAGATAATTAATTAACCAATGTACAAATTACATGGATAAAAATATCTTACTAAGTAGAAAGTTATGTCCTTGTTCCCCCATGTAGCTACAATTATTTTCATAAGCGTCTTGATTGTTGTTCAAACTGACTTATGTAATCACCTTTAATCATTTTCTTACATAAGATTTTTATAAAATTATCAAACTCTATCCAAACTCTCGTACACAAAGCTTTGTTATCCTTGGATCACAAGCTTGGTTAGTTGTGTGCTCACATAGAGCTTTCCAACATTCCCATACTCCTATAACTGTTTATTCTCATAGTTTAACAAGAACCTCCTAGCTTTGGCTCCTCCCATGGACACATCTGCCAGAACATCACTAGTGGTACCTGATTTCTTCTCATCCTTTTTTAAGTTGCACATGTCCCATGAAAACACATGTTACTACAGAGTAATATCTCACATTGCTCTAAACATGCTATGGATTGAGTCCTAGACAAGAGAGTGGGAGAGAATGTTTCACCCCTTTCACTCCAAGGTGGTGGTGATCAACATGATCATGCTGGCATATTTCCACTTCTTGACTCCTCTTGTGGAATTTGAAAATTCTCGCTTTCTAGAATAGGACACTTACGATGGTCAGAGGGTTTTTGTAGAAGAACAAGAGGAAAATGGCATGTTCTTTTCTAGCATGGCCGAAAATTTGTAAACCCAAAGAATCTAGGGAGCTAGGTATGTTGGATATGCAGGTTGGATATGCAGGTTCATACTATGGCTAGAATGGCTAAATTAGATAGGGTTTTCATTGAGAAGGTTCAACCTTGAACTCTAAAACTCAAAGATCTTTCTAAGGATATGATGGTGAATCGAAATGAGATCTAGAAGATTTTGACATGTTTTGACAAATTTTCTCAGTGGCTCCTATAAAGGGAAAGAACATGTCTTTATACTGTGTATATAGTCAAAAGTTAGAAAACTCTTTGGCCGTTTCTAGATTGGCAAGGATATTTGAGGTTAACTGGGAATTCCTTAATATTCTATATGGTGGTGTTATAGCTTCAACCCTCCTTTGGCTCAGCTTGATGGTGGTGTCACATCTTCAACACTCCTTTGGTGGCTCAACTTGATGTCATGGTAGCTGAGTTTTTTTATAAGTGTGTTGTGCATGTAAAAGACCTCTAGGATTGACCCCTTAATGGGTGGAGGAGTTCAAAACAAACGGTAGCTATATTTGGATGTTCTATCAAATGATAGCTATGTTTGAATGCTCTAAATTTGATAACCCTATCTTTCAATTATAGCAAAAAAAAAATTTAATTCTTATAGCTGAACATGTGTTTAAAGGCTTGCAGCACCACCTGAACATGTGTTCCAACACTGGGACTCTTGGGGGACTTACTAGAAATGGCCAAGTAGTTCTCCTCTTGGCAAATCTATGACTACTAGTGTGTACAAGCAATTGATGGTTCTGGATATGGATTTGAATAGGCTATGGAGGGTGAGCTTCTCTGTAACTTGCTAGAATCAAAGGTCTAAAAACGTTTAGCAATTTGGGCTTCCGATTTAGATGATGGCATTCTTATAGAAGGTGATGGTAGGGTCTCTCTCTATCATGTTGAAAGTTCTTAAAAGAGGGTTTGGAGAAGGGAATTGTCCTAGGTGTATGTCAAAAAGGGCATGGAGTATGGAGCTACCTAGCATCACGGGCTATGTGCTGTATGTCAAGATGGTGTACAAGATAATTTGGGTTGTTATGTATCTTGGTCAAACTAGTTATTGGGTTAAAAAGTGGGGCATGTGGTTAATGTTGTCTTTACCATGGTCACAATCACTTGTCTCTATGGTAAGTATAAACTCGGAATGAATTATCATTTAGGGGCTCCAAGGATAAAGACATGAGCGTTATAGGTTAAGGCTAACATCAACTTGTTGATGTAGGTGAATGGGATCAACTCTATGGAATACTCAACCCTCCTTCAAAGGTTATATGAATAAAGGAGGACTGTAGTTGGAGGAGTAGTTTACTAGTGGTCTAAATGGGTACCAAGGAGTATGGCACATTCTACTAATGGTCTAAATGGGTACCAAGGAGGAATGAAGTTAGAGGAAAAATATTGGTCAGTTTCTACTAGTGGAGGAGTATTGTCAGGTTCTATTATTGGTCTTGTGGTCTTTTGATGGTGGTATGGGAGTTGACATCTTTCTGTGTGTGCATTGGATGGCCCATGTATTCTAAAATCCCCAATCTTATATATATATATATATATATATATATATATATATATATATATATATATGAGTCCTTGCTAACTTGCAATG
>NC_141056.1:10282416-10332416 GCF_041138505.1 Cibotium barometz | reverse complement strand
AGATATAGCAAAATACCCAGAGTTCACACAGTTAAATGGCAGAGCTGACTCTCACTTGAGGAAAGCTAGGTTGGATAGGTGCTATCTTAATGGCTCTATTGCCAAGGACTTCAGTAGTTCAACTATTACAGTCCTCAGGTCTACTCACATCTCAGACCACCAGCCTCTTCATATTTTAATTTAGAAATCTGGAGCTCAGCAGTCCAAAGCTGGATGGTTTCATGCTAACCCATCCCTATTTCACCTCCCTATTGTACAAGAAGAAGTGCAGGATATCTTTTACAAGGCCTTTCACTCTCAGATTTCACTTGCTCAAGCCTCGTCCCAAGCAGTTAGACAAACTCAATATTTTCTCAGGAAAATCAGACTACAGAGGGATAGACATAGGTCAGCAAGGAAGAAGACCAGACTCAAAAAAACTGGAGAAAGAGGTTAATGAAGAGAAGATTGACCAACAAGAACGTTATCTCACAATGAAGGCTATTCTAAGAAAAGAGGAAGACATCAAAAGAGCTCAATCTCAACTCTTCTTGAGAGAATCATGGGCAAGGAAAGGAGATAGACCCAATAAAGAAACTTTCAAAAGCCTCAAAGAAAGAAAGAAAAAGCTACTATCCCTATGCTGAGAGACAGTCTAGGAATCTTTGCACTTCAACAGAGAAGAATCTGCCAATTGTCCACCCTCACTTTGCGAACATCGTCAGCTCCCCACCCCTCAAATCTACTGCAAAACAAGAAGCATGTGCCAAAATAGCAAGATGTAGGAGCAAAACTTTTTCTCCTCCTCTGGCTACCTTATTTGAAAGGGACTTAAGTGTGGATGAACTTGAAATAGCCATAGACTCTCTCAAAAATGGAAAGAGCCTTGGACTCAATGGTCTCTCTAGTGAATTTCTCAAATGTTTCAAATAGTTTTTAATTCTTTATCTAATGCTAGAATATGATGGAATCTCTTTCCTTTAGTGCCTCGATAAGTTAACGAAGGTGTAATCAAGCTAATATGTACACAAAAGAGGTCCCAAATAACATATCAGTAAAACTGGAGGTGGATCAGAAGTGAACAAAAAGGCTTTGTAAGATTCCTCCCTCCAGCTTTTGAGGTGAAAAGGTGTAAGAACCTCCCCTTTTGTTCTTGTAATTATTCCCCTCTCTGAAATAGAAGAAAGATCTTGTTTTACCCTGTTTTGACCTAGAGAGAGAGAATCCAAAATTGAGATATCTTTGGATATAAAAATCCTCCTAGTGTCTAAAATGGATTCCCTTAAAACAAAAGTTCAAAATGAACTTTCCAATATGCATTAAGAATTAATTGAAAATGGTATAAGGAACCTTAGCCTAAGGGTCTACATTTTTAAAAAAATTGAATTATGATCCAATTAAGGTTCCAATGAGCCAATTGGATTAATCCAAGTGTTGGGATGAGATAAATCTAAAAGAATAAAACAAAATACCCCAAAATAAGTAAATACTCATATAAGATGAAGAGTTGACTAAGTACAAGGTTTATTAGTTAAAAATTATGAGATATTACTAAAAAATGAGATATTTTGAAATAATGATGCATTTTTGACACCTTGGTAAGGAAAGGGGGACTCTTGAGGTAGGCGCCTCTTTCACATGTGTGGAAGGGTTTTTAATTCAAAAAAATTGTGATATTTTTATCTCTCCTCTCTCTTGGATCAAACCAAATCAAAAAGGAAGCCAAACTGTGGTCCAAATCTTGTCCAAATTGAGTCAAACTGAACTTGAAATTCTAGAACCCAGTTGGACTTGGTTAGTGGCCTCCCTCACCTATAAATAGACCCTCAGTCATTTGTAAAAAAATATTGGAGCTATACCATGCTATTATTATATTAAAATAATCATATTTTCTATTATCCTTTAAATTTCTCTCTTGGGAGCTTGAAGCTCTCTCTCTCTACAACAACTCTTGGAGTTTCTCTTCTCCTCTCGGTGGACCAATTGATTGGTCGGGGGCTTCACTTCAATTAGAGAATCAAGCCAAACTTGGAGGTAAAATCAATTTTTATGGTTTTTTTTTTAATTTTCTCAATAACTTTCTTCTTCTCAACCCCTCTCAAGCATAAAAAGCTTTTTAAATGATTGTTTTAATTCAAATCAAGCTTTCCCTTAAAGTCTTAATGTTTAATTAAGAGAAAGTTAATCTTTATGCTTATTTATAATGCTTACTTTAAGTAAATCTCTCTCTCTAAAAGAATAGCCGTCTTTATGGGGCTAAATCCCTTGAAAAAGGATATTTCTCAATGATAGTCTCTTAATTCAAAGCTAAACTCTAGGCTTGATAAGCTAGAGATTAAGAAAATGATATTTTTATGATTTTGTGTTCACAAAATAATAGTTATTCTTTTAGATTGTTTATAAGTAGTTAAAAAACTACTTTGATTGATTCTTAATGAGAAATAGATTATCCTATCAATTTGAGAAAAGAGAAATAATGGAATTAGCTTAATCTAGTGAGATAATCATAATTAAGTTTATGATTATGGTTAAAACTATGATTTAAATTCATATTTTGACTTTAAGCATATAAAAGAAGAACTACTATCATATTTTCATTACAAGCTTTTATTCTTTAGAGAAAAAAAATGAGAATTATCAGTAATAGCAGCGAAGCTATGGCAAAAAATTTAGAAAATAATACATATCTTATTTATATGCATAATGCTAAAAGAGGACTTCCTATCATATTCTAGGATTGGACATCCTATGCAAAAAGAATGATTTTCATCATATTTATGAGAAATAATTTTTTTATAATTATGCATAATTAATTGATTATGAGAAAAGAGTAAATTTTGGTACATTTATTTTTATGCAAAAAGAGGAATTCCCATGATATTTGAGATCCAAGTAATTAAATGGTAAAAGAGAAAAATTTGGCATAATTCAAATTATGAGTATTTATCAAAAATAAAATTTTTAGCATTATTAATTTTATTGAGAAATATGGGTAGAATTGATTTTTGTAAATCCCATGAATCTTTTACTCAAAAAGAAGAATATTAAATATATTTTAATTGAGAAATTTGAGAAAGAATATGAAAATATCCATCAAGAAAACTTGGATAATTCTTATTCAGAAAAAGGAATCTAGAATCCCTGGGAGGAGGATCGAGGATCCAATGAGTAAACTGAAGTTTAGAATTAGTTCTCATTAATGAAGCTTAAGGAATGTAAATGAATGTAATGAGATGTGATGTGATATAAATGGATGTGGATGTGAATATGATAAGATGTGAATGTGATGTGAGGAGATGGGTGATGTGAGTGGATGTGATGAGATGTGATGATATGTGAATGGGTGTGATGTGATGTAAATGGATGAGAATGAGATGTGAAGTGATAGATGTGCATGTGAATGAATGGATGGATGTAGATAGATGTGAATGTGAATGAATGGATGGATGTGGATGAATGTGATGAGATGTGAATAAATGTGATGAGATATGGATAGATGTGGACGTGAATGTGATGTGATGTGAATCTACGTAGATGTGAATAGATGAGATGTGATATGAATGGATGTGATGTAATGTGATGTGGATATGGGTAGATATGAATGGATGAGATGTGATGAGGATGGATGTGACGTGATGTGATGAGGATCTAAATAGATGTAAATGGATATGATGAGATGTGATGTGGGTGAATGTGATGTGATGTGGATAGATGTGATGAGATGTAATATGATGTGATGTGGATAAATGTGGGTGAATGTGATGTGATGTCGATAGATGTGATGAGATGTAATATGATGTGATTGGATGAGAATGGATGAGAATGGATGAAGGATGATGTAAATGGATGAAGGATGATGGGAATAGATATGACTGAATGAGGAATAAGCAAAGTGAATTGATTTAGAAGAATGTGGAATAACGAGAAATGATGTGGAACAATGTGGAAAGATAAGAGTTCGTTAGAAACTGTATTTATGACCTGTTTTTAAATGATTATTTTATGTCAAGAATGCTGGGGAAACATTTTGACCATCTTGTGAATGAGGTCGTGAAGACCTAAGTGATAAAGTTGCAATAACTAACGGAGAGTCAATGGAGGCAAGGTCGACCGAGGTCTTGACCAGCCTCGGTTCGATTCATATATGGTGAGCTTTCAGTACGGTGGATGAGGGACCAAAGAAGTGGCCTATGAGTGAAGTGCTAGGTGACCTGCAAAGGAGCCTAGAGGATACTGTGCTCGGGCTCTGGGTCATCGAAGATACCCACGCATGCGTCAAGAAAGAAAATAGAACAAGGTGTTAGAGTTATTTTCTAAACTCGGGCATAGATCTAATTGATTGGCCTTACTGGTCTTCAACGGATGAGTCCATGGCTCTTTTATGTAGATCTGTTGGTTGATCTAACTGATCTTCAACGGAGAGTCCATCTAGATCTTTCTTATGTGATTATATTTTCAGGTACTATGAGCTAAGAACTATCAAAAAGGCCTCTAAGTGAGCAGTTGGTGAGCATTATGGTTGCCAATGATGCCTACTTGATTATATAGTTATGTCTCTATCTTTGTGTAGCCCCCCCTTGCATGTACTGGTTGTTGGTTTTTTCATTATTAGTAACTATAAGCTATCATAAACATTGCCATGCATATCTCTAGTAGGTCCTACAATTGTGGATTAGCTAGACTTGTGGTCACTCCTACATTTTTTGCAATATACCTTCCCCTACCATAGGCATCATCTCTTCCCATTCTATCATCAAGGCTATGATCAGATATGGGATATAATGGACCTTTTTAGGGGCTACACTATAAGCCTCTGGAAAGATTCTTGTTGTAGGGTTGAAGGGCATGATCTACATTAAAACCTTAAAGGATAACTTTAGCCAAGAATGGATAACCAACCCTGATCAAATTCTCACAAGGATAACCGATCTACAAGAGGTAGTTCTTCCAAAAAATCTTTGTCAATATAATTTTATGTTAAAGAAATGCGTGAGGGTAGTGTTACTTATGTGGGAATGCTTACTGTCAACCTTTTGCTGTCAGTGATTCTTCAAGGGTTTCGGGGGCAAGGGTGTCAGTGGGGAAGTCAAAGTGAAAAGAAGATCATTCTAAGTTAGTAGCGTGGACATTCCTATTGTTAGGGGGACGAGTGTATGTGAAGGGAGGAGTTTAGATGTGAAAGGGCAAGGAACTATATAAGTATAGTTGTAATAAGGATTATCTCCCTCTCTATCCTCTTTGGATGTGAGTGGTGGTGGGGGCTTGGTTGTACTAAAGTGGAGACCTCGGTTTGCCGTATGACCTCTCCAAGTTATAGTAATGACTTCTCAGAAGCCCCTCTTTGGTTTGAGCTTCTACTTTTGCTTCATTGAGAGAGTTGATCAGATGTGCTACCACTTGATCTACTTATGGCTAGCTCCATTTTCTCTTTGCTGTTTTTTAAATCAACATGGAGAGAGCGAATTGCATGTGCATAGGCTTTTTTTAGCTCTTCGTGTTACCCTCCAAATGTGTTATGTGATGCTCTTGTGAACTTCCTCAATTTTTGGTAACACTCTACATGCCTCTCAGATTGTTTCTCGTTCTTTGAACCTTTCTTCTATTTGTTAGAGTAGTTAGGCCTTAATTTCTTTGACTTTTTTTTGTCTCTACCTCTAGCTTCTTTTTCCATATTCTTTTTTGAGTTCTTGAAGATGCACTTCTATTTGAATCACCTTGGCCTTTAGCTTTGTGGACTCCTTAAATAGCAATGGTAGTTCCCTTTGGCTGGAGACATACTTTGAGACTAATAAGTCCATATTTTCTCCCAATTCTTTGAGCTTACCTTGATGTAACTAATTTTTGCTCCTTGAGTTCTTGGTCTTGTTCTTCTTGGACCTTTCTACCAGCAATTTAACATTTTTACTATCTCCAATTCTTCTTCACAAATGTTTAGTCACTTTATATGGAAGTATTGATTATAGTCCAAATGTAGCTTGTCAACTTGTGGGGTGGTAGATGCTCCATTACTAGCATGTAGCTTACAAAGTACTCTTTGGTGTGGCAGAAGGGGGATAGGAGTAGGAGATATGTAAGAAAGGATGGAGCTAGCACTCGTAAGCTTGCATCTTTTAAAGGGAACCTCCTATGTGTTGGGTTTTTCGAGCCTCATATTTGTGTGAAACAACCCTTAGATGGCTTAGTGTGTTTGTTTGTGTGAACAACTTCTTAAAAATATTTTGTATGTGAATGTGATAAGTAGTGATGTTATAGGCGCTTTCTATATGTTATGCCCTAGTGTGTGTTGCATCAAGAGATAGATGCTAGTGCAAGGCACGCCATCACATACTTGAAACACCCACCATCGTTATAGTCATTGATGTGACTATGTCCTACTCTTGTTTTACAATCTCAAATAAGTTAGATTCAAAAGCTCAAACATGACTAGCCCCATCAATCGTGCTCTAGTAGTGACAGGGTTAACAAATAGCATGTCCATGCACAAACACCTAAGCATTGTAAGCAAATAAAGCCAGTTTAGGCTCCAACAAAGGGTGTTTCACTCTCTGTCACACAGAGTGGAAAATTTGTAGTTAGTCCTAACTTAAACAAGTTATGGAAACAAATATGGAATTCGTGGCTTCAAGTCAAAGAGAGCTATAGATACAAGTAGAGGAATCCACACAACTAAAGCCAAGATCATCTAGCAATAGGAGACACAAATGCCGAAATATAAAATAGAATATGAAAAGAAGCTATAACTGGAAATAGATGAGTTAAATGTGATAAAGGCCAAACTAAGGCAAACAGAAAAAGACTTCGAAGTCTTCAAGAAAAATATCATAAAGAAAAAGGCTGAAGAAGTTCTGAGGCTATGAATAGTAGACGTAGAAGGCGGGACTTCAAATGTGAGCAAGAAGAATTCAACAAAGCTCATGCACAAGAACTTCACTCCCATCATGTTGGGTAAACATGAGACTTGTAGCCATATTTGGTAGTGATGTGTGTGTGAGGACCAACAAGGCACTTTTTCCCTCTTTAGGAGGTTTTTTCTCCATGCTAGTATACACCCATCTTGGGGTGTACTTATCATCTTTGTACAATATCCATTCTTTATCTATCTATCATCATCTCATTGTTTGCTCCCTTGAGATTCTCAAGTTTGTGTGTTTGAGCACCCATTCCTGCAACCCTATTTCCAACATTTGGTATCAAAGCATACGCTCCTTGCCCCTGTTACTCTTTTGCCTAGCCTTCACCCCGAGTCACCTGTCTTCTTGAATCTAATCAAGGAGCCCTTCTGGGAGAGAAGAAAGAGAACCTAAGCATAGCCGTACAAAGATTGGCATGTCCATGTGTAGAAACGATTGTCCATGCTCAGAACTTCCTGAGACAAGGCTTGCATCTATCCTTGTCGGTTACCTTTCTTCAAGTCTCACACATCGAATAGTGAGTACTTTGCTCACTTTTCACAATGAACTTTTTCATATGATACTATAAAAACTTTGAGTAAATGATAGGACTACTCTTGATTTACTATCTCCTCCCCCAAATTATTGAACACATGACGAACGACAAGCCAATTGGCTTGTGCCTTGTCCACCCACTGTTGCCATGAAACCCCTAAAATCTGTAATTGCATGCCCACTTTTCACCATGAAGCCAATTGACTTGCACCTCATCTGCCACTAATGAAGCCCCTAAAGTACGGAACTACATGCCCATTTTTCACTAAGCATCAATCCTCTGGTACCATGCTCGTGGACAGCTTATTTCAGGCCCTAAAGTGCCTTCTATAACTTTCCTTGTTCTTTTAAGAACATATTCTAAATACTTCTCCACTACTTCTGAGTGCTCCCTGTTTTTTTGTGAATATATCTTAGCTGTTTGTAACTATCTCTTAATGTATCTTACCCAGGGATTTAATATTCACGTGATCACAAGATTTTTGGTGATAATAACACATGTGAACAAGTTATTCACATGTTCTCATGTTACCGTTCACAAAATAACAGGTCACTTGCCATTTGGGAAGCCCTTAAAAGCTTGGCTACACATGGGAATAAGCTATTCACCTTTCTGCATGAAATTGACTAACTAGTTTTAATGCATTTCTCACTTAATTTTGTTGTTTTTTATTGCATTTGATTGTTTGTTCACCTTTCTTGATTGTTTTTTCATGTATGGGACTCTTTGATCCCTCACCATCGTCATGGGGTTGGTCAGTTACCTTACCCTCACATCATCCATAAGAATACAAACATCATGTCCACATGCATCATTTTCATCATGTCCACATGCATCATTTTCATCTCATCAAGATATGCATGCTTTTCTTCCACATCAACCACATCATCATTTATGGCATCATCATGACGCGGTCTGTTAGCATGCTCCAATGCATCACAAACTTTGTGAGAAATGCAATTTTTTCTACACAATGACATAATTTCCATCACTTTCATCATAATCAGTCCCCAAAAAGTGATGGCATCAATGAAGTAAGAGTAGAAGCTAAGGCCAAGGATGTAGTAGTCATCCAAAAAGAACAAGCAGGTAACCAAAAAAACCAAAGCAAAACAAAAGTGTAACTTCTCACGAAGAAAGATGTGAGGATTGAAGAGATAGAGTAATAGTTAGACACAAAAACAAGAGCTACAAACTAGCCACTGAGCTAGATGAGAGAATGAAGCAACTCATGGAGCACGCTTCACAGTTGATCTCTTTGTCACAATATTTTTGAGGGCCCTATCCACAAAATTTCACCTTGTTCTTTTCATCACTAATACTCTCTCTATTACAGTATGGTATAGATATAAGTGAGGATCTAACAAGGGGGAATGTAGGACTAATTCAAAAAAATTCAGATAGGGATGCCAACCCTAATTTAATTATGGCTATTTTTCATAATGATATGTACAACCATGTATACTTATGCCATGCATCTTATTATACTTAACTCCAAATCTGGGTGTAAAGTACTCATGAACTTCACCATATTAAATGAGATGGAAGAAATGTTAGAACTAACCTTCCCTCTACAACAGTCATTTTTTAAACAATCACTAACACTTTTGCCTAGTTTCAAACACAAGGCTTACTAGAAGCATATGAAACTCATAAATACGTAATATTATAGATATCACTCTCTATTATCTGCATGGTATTCTCATTCTCTATAAAAGATAGATAAAGATCTAGAGCAAATCCTTGTGTCTATAATATATGATTTCACTATTAAACGTAAAGAATAGCTCTCACTAATAACACGTGAAGAAGTCTGAGCAATTTGTCCAAGATTCTTATCTCTGCATGCAATGTACATATATGCACATTTTTTAAATGTATTGGTAGAATTGGATCCCATATTTTAATAGAAGTTGGATAATCGACAACATTCACATTATTTCTAGATGGTGGTTTTCCAATCTCATTTTCTGCAAGACATTCTCTTGTCCCTGTGCTTGCCATGCAATAAAGACATGGATATTTGGTATTTGCTCCTCCACATACACCAAACATACACTTCAACGCCTTGAGGTCGGCACTCAAATGCCATTCCACAATGAAATCACCTATGTCGTCTACATGAAGGTGTTCACCTGTATTTTGGCTCTGAATAACTGAAGGAATGTCTGTTTGTGAGAAGAGCCACTTTAATGTTTCATGACTCTCTACTGGTACCTGAGCTGATCCAATCCACCATAGCTCCATTTCTGATTGAGTTTTGTGGTATGGAGAATCAAGCTTACCTTGACTATAGTCCAATGCTTTATTCATTAGGAATATAGATATTGTTTCCATTTTTTGACATTTTTGGATTTGAGCTTCATCTAATTTTAAAACAAATACAAGTTTTCCTTCACAATCTATTTCTCTTATGTTGTAATGTCTCACCATAAAAGATTGGACTTTTCTAATGTTCATCCAAATATTATTATAAACGTTGTATTCAAAAGACGATTTTTTTTTTGTCTCTCATATGGCATTGTTCCCTCAATATGGAAATACTCTCCGAAATGTTTAGAAATTTCCTCATTTAATAGAGTTCTATATTTTCCAACATTGTGAGGTCTAGGCAACCCAAAAGCTTTGATTTTGTAATACTTAAGGACCCTGAACCAGGTTTTAAAGATGGCTCTGTATCCCTTTCTACTCACTCCCACTGTGTCACAAACTTCTTGCATTTGGGAAGGCTGGACTAATAAGTCCATATCTTTTAATAGATGTTGAAAGACTAGTTTTTTTTTGGTTTGATTTTTAGGAAGTTCCAAAAGTTTCAAGATATCCGACCTATTCATAAGCTCATTCAAAAATCTTACCCTTTCCTGAGCATTAGACATGCAAATCCTAGAAGGTTAGTAACATGATCTCTTACAAGTTTTAACCTTTTTTTTCTTTGTCCAGATCCAGATCTCTCTGTTAAGTTAACTACATCCCGCATTCGTTTTACTCGTGCTCTTAACCCTATTGGAGTTTCTTTTAAGGTTTTCAATTGATCATTTTCTTGTTTCAAAGACACTATTTTGTTTTCAAGTTCTATAATTTTTGTTGCATTCAAAGATGAAGTATTTTGAAGATATGTAGTATATTCTGCATAATTAATATGTGATTGAGATAGTCTTGAACTATAACCAAGTAAGCCATCCACCCCATCACCAACAAATCTAATCAAATCATGTGGTGTGTGAAAAGAAGGATACCTTCCTGTTTTGGGATCCGGTGGATATAGACTTCCAGGTCAATATGCTTCTTTCCTTCGTTGTTGCAAAGATGTTGAGCTTCATTTGCACATGAAAGGGATCTTTGGTAGACACTCCGTGTAGTTGCATACTCTTGGTTGAGCTTGATATTCAAATGAAACTTACGATTAGATGTATCACTCATTACTAACAGAGCTAAAAATATAAGCAGAGTTATTAGAACATGAGAGACATAGAAGAATGAGAATGAGATGTAGCTTGTGAAATTCTTAGAGAAGCAGAGGAGTGAAATTTTTTTGGAGAATGGATAAGAGCGCGTTTGGAGGGAATGGTCATTTTGCCGCGAATTCACTAAAAGAGGACAAATTTCGAGACAAGCCATTAAAGAGTAGCATGAAAACGATATATTTTTTTAGATTTTAAAATATGTACTTAGATACGTGTTCAATCAGATAGATACACTTTAAATATCCAAAACGGCTAAATTTGGAGCCGTTTTGACCGTCAACATTCTACTAATTAGCAAGTTAGCGAAATTCCTTACACAGCCCATTTTGAGACGTTTTTGGCCCTAATGAAGCCTCTGGAAAGATTCTTGTTGTAGGGTTGAAGGGCATGATCTACATTAAAACCTTAAAGGATAACTTTAGCCAAGAATGGATAACCAACCCTGATCAAACTCTCACAAGGATAACCGATCTACAAGAGGTAGTTCTTTCAAAAAATCTTTGTCAATATAATTTTATGTTAAAGAAATGGGTGAGGGTAGTGTTACTTATGTGGGAATGCTTACTGTCAGCCTTTTGCTGTCAGTGATTCTTGAAGGGTTTCGGGGGCAAGGGTGTCAATGGGGAAGTCAAAGTGAAAAGAAGATCATTCTAAGTTAGTAGCATGGACATTCGTATTGTTAGGGGGACGAGTGTATGTGAAGGGAGGAGTTTAGATGTGAAAGGGCAAGGAACTATATAAGTATAGTTGTAAGGATTATCTCCCTCTCTATCCTCTTTGGATGTGAGTGGTGGTGGGGGCTTGGTTGTACTAATGAGCATATCAATATCTATTTTCTCTTCAAGGCTATTAGTAATTCAATATGTTTAATAGTAAAATCATATATTATAGATACATGTATTTTCTCAATATGTTTCTATAATTTTTTAAAGAGATTTAGTATACCATAGGGATGATATACAGGGAACTCTCATGTAAAAGTAGGTACTTGTATCATATGATTAAAACCACCCCTGCAAAACTAGTATGGTTTCAAAATTTTCTAGTGTGGAGGGAAGGTTAGGCAACATTAAAAGTTCTAACATCTCTTCCATGTTATCTAGAATAGTGGAGCTCATAAGTACCCTACACCATGATCTAAAGCTAAGGACTATAGTGTGTAGATCATGTGTATACATGGTTATGTAGTCAGTAAGATAAAAATCATTATGAAATATGGACATTATTATTGTGGGGTCTACATCCCTATCCGAGTTTAGTTGTATGAGACCTATATCCCCCCGTGTTTGATCTATCATCTATGTAGGCCAACAACGAGGCACACTCCACAAGTTGCTTTACCTTTTCACTTAGCTCAGCTGTTTTTTCAGCTCTTGCTTTTGGGATAGATGTTGCTCTAATTCTGTAATTCTGCATCCTTTTCATTAAAAAAATGATGTGATGGTTTCCTCATAAGTTTCTCTTGCTTGGAGGAGAGTGGCATATTTGTCATTGTGGAGACCTCGGTTTGCTGTATGACCTCTCCAAGTTATAGTAATGACTCTTGAGAAGCCCCTCTTTGGTTTGAGCTTCTACTTTTGCTTCATTGAGAGAGTTGATCAGATGTGCTACCACTTGATCTACTTATGTGGCTAGCTCCATTTTCTCTTTGCTCTTTTTTAGTTCAACATGGAGAGAGCGAATTGCGTGTGCATAGGCTTTGTTTAGCTCTTCGTGTTACCCTTCAAATGTGTTATGTGATGCTCTTGTGAACTTCCTCAATTTTTGGTAGCACTCTACATGCCTCTCAGATTGTTTCTTGTTCTTTGAACCTTTCTTCTATTTGTTAGAGCAGTTAGGCCTTAATTTCTTTGACTTTTTCTTGTCTCTACCTCTAGCTTCTTTTTCCATATTCTTTTTTGAGTTCTTATTTGAATCACCTTGGCCTTTAGCTTTGTGGACTTCTTAAATAGCAATGGTAGTTCCCTTTGGTTGGAGACATACTTTGAGACTAATAAGTCCATATTTTCTCCCAATTCTTTGAGCTTACCTTGATGTAACCAATTTTTGCTCCTTGAGTTCTTGGCCTTGTTCTTCTTGGACCTTCCTACCAGCAATTTATCATTTTTACTATCTCCAATTCTTCTTCACAAACGTTTAGTCACTTTATATGGAAGTATTGATTATAGTCCAGATGTAGCTTGTCAACCTGTGGGGTGGTAGATGCTCCATTACTAGCATGTAGCTTACAAAGTACTCTTTGGTGTGGCAGAAGGGGGATAGGAGTAGGAGATATGTAAGAAAGGATGGAGCTAGCACTCGTAAGCTTGCATCTTTTAAAGGGAACCTCCTCTGTGTTGGGTTTTTGGAGCCTCATATTTGTGTGAAACAACCCTTAGATGACTTAGTGTGTTTGTTTGTGTGAACAACTTCTTATAAATATTTTGTATGTGAATGTGATAAGTAGTGATGTTATAGGCACTTTCTATATGTTATACCCTAGTGTGGTGCTAGTGCAAGGCATGCCATCACATACTTGAAACACCCACCATCGTTATAGTCATTGATGTGACTATGTCCTACTCTTGTTTTACAATCTCAAATAAGTTAGATTCAAAAGCTCAAACATGACTAGCCCCATCAATCGTGCTCTAGTAGTGATAGGGTTAACAAATAGCATGTCCATGCACAAACACCTAAGCATTGTAAGCAAATAAAGCCAGTTTAGGCTCCAACAAAGGGTGTTTCACTCTCTGTCACACAGAGTGGAAAATTTGTATAGTTAGTCCTAACTTAAACAAGTTATAGAAATAAATATGGAATTATTGGCTTCAAGTCAAAGAGAGCTATAGATACAAGTAGAGGAATCCACACAACTAAAGCCAAGATCGTCTAGCAATAGGAGACACAAATGCTGAAATATAAAATAGAATATGAAAAGAAGCTATAACTGGAAATAGATGAGTTAAATGTGATAAAGGCCAAACTAAGGCAAACAAAAAAAGACTTGAAAGTCTTCAAGAAAAATATCATAAAGAAAAAGGCTGAAGAAGTTCTGAGGCTATGAATAGTAGATTAGAAGGTGGGACTTCAAATGTGAGCAAGAAGAATTCAACAAAGCTCATGCACAAGAACTTCACTCCCTTCATGTTGGGTAAACATGAGACTTGTAGCCATATTTGGTAGTGATGTGTGTGTGAGGACCAACAAGGCACTTTTTTCCTCTTTAGGAGGTTTTTTCCCCATGCTAGTATACACCCATCTTGGGGTATACTTATCATCTTTGTACAATGTCCATTCTTTATCTATCTATCATCATCTCATTGTGTGCTCCCTTGAGATTCTCAAGTTTGTGTGTTTGAGCACGCATTCTTGCAACCCTATTTCCAACATTTGGTATCAAAGCATATGCTCCTTGCCCCTGTTACTCTCTTGCCTAGCCTTCACCCCGAGTCGCCTATCTTCTTGAATCTAATCAAGGAGCCCTTCTGGGAGAAGAAAGAGAACCTAAGCATAGCCGTACAAAGATTGGCATGTCCATGTGTAGAAAGGATTGTCCATGCTCAGAACTTCCTGAGACAAGGCTTGCATCTATCCTTGTCGGTTACCTTTCTTCAAGTCTCACACATCGAATAGTGAGTACAATGCTCACTTTTCACAATGAACTTTTTCATATAATACTATAAAAACTTTGAGTAAATGATAGGACTACTCTTGATTTACTATCTCCTCCCCCAAATTATTGAACACATGACGAACTACAAGCCAACTGGCTTGTGCCTTGTCCACCCACCGTCGCCATGAAACCCCTAAAATCTGTAATTGCATGCCCACTTTTCACCATGAAGCCAATTGACTTGCGCCTCATCTGCCACTAACTAAAGTACGGAACTACATGCCCATTTTTCACTAAGCATCAATCCTCTTGTACCATGCTTGTGGACAGCTTATTTCAAGCCCTAAAGTGCCTTCTATAACTTTCCTTGTTCTTTTAAGAACATATTCTAAATACTTCTCCACTACTTCTGAGTGCTCCCTGCTTTTTTGTGAATATTTCTTAACTGTTTGTAACTATCTCTTAATCTATCTTACCTGAGTGCTCCCTGATTTTTTGTAACTATTTCTTAATCTATCTTACCTGTTTTCTAAATTTTGACCACTTCCTTCTGAAGTCCCTTGACTACATTTAAATGCTTCCTGCATGAATTTTGTTGCTACCTAGCTTTTTCTTGAAGTCCCTTGACAGCATTTGAATGCTTTCTGCATGAATTTTGTTGCTACCTAACTTTTTCTTGAAGTCCCTTGACAGCATTTGAATGCTTTTTGCATGAAATTGACTAACTAGTTTTAATGCATTTCTCACTTAATTTTGTTGTTTTTTATTGCATTTGATTGTTTGTTCACCTTTCTTGATTGTTTTTTCATGTATGGGACTCTTTGATCCCTCACCATCATCATGGGGTTGGTCAGTTACCTTACCCTCATGCATCTCATCATCCATAAGAATACAAACATCATGTCCACATGCATCATTTTCATCTCATCAAGATATGCATGCTTTTCTTCCACATCAACCACATCATCATTTATGGCATCATCATGATGAGGTCTGTTAGCATGCTCCAATGCATCACAAACTTTGTGAGAAATGTAATTTTTTCTACACAATGACATAATTGCCATCACTTTCATCATAATCAGTCCCCAAAAAGTGATGGCATCAATGAAGTAAGAGTAGAAGCTAAGGCCAAGGATGTAGTAGTCATCCAAAAAGAACAAGCAGGTAACCAAAAAAACCAAAGCAAAACAAAAGTGTAACTTCTCACGAAGAAAGATGTGAGGATTGAAGAGCTAGAGTAATAGTTAGACACAATGTAAGATTCCTCCCCCACCCCCTTTTTGATGTCTAGTATCTTTCCCTGTAATCAATCCCTCTTCAGAAATATAAAGACCTTGTTTCTATCTGTTTTAGCCTAGAGAGAGAAAAATATTCTAGAGAGAGAATATTCAGATTTTGAATATTTTTGGATAGAAAAATATCTCTTCTAATTCAGATGAGTTCCCCTGAAACAGAAATTCAAAAAGAATTTTTCAATGTGCAATTGGAATTAATTGAAAAAAGGTATAAAGAACCTTAGCCTAAGGGTCTAGATTTTCAGAAATCTTTAGACTATGGTCCAATTAAGGTTCCTATGGACCAATAGCATCAATCCATGTGTAGGGAGGAGATAAATCCAACTTGTAAAAAAGAAAATACCCAAAAATGAGTAAATGCTCACATAAGGTGAAGAGTTGAAAATGTACAAGGTTTATTAGTAAAAAAACTATGTGCAATATTAAAAATATGAGATATTTTGGGTATAATGATTTTATTATGACACATATGTAAGGAAGGGGAGTCCCTTAAATGCTCACATAAGATGAAGAGTTGAAAATGTACAAGGTTTATTAGTAAAAAAACTATGAGCAATATTAAAATGATTCCATTATGACACATATGTAAGGAAGGGGAGTTCTTTAAAGGAGGTGCATATTTCACATGCTTGAATGAGTTTTAAACTCATAAAAAATTGAGATATTTCATCTCTCCTCTCTCCTCATTCAAGTCTAGTTCCAAAAAGTTAGCTTAACTGACCTAAAAATGGTCAAATATTGACCAAACTGATTTAGAAAATTCTAGAATCAGTTTGTTTGGTTAGGAGCTCAATTTTTCCTATAAATAGAAGCCTCCCTCTTGTTGAAAAATATATAGTGTTTATGCATCGTTACTCTACTCCACCTAAGCCAGAAACTGTGAATTCATTTAATAATTCACTAGTTTTTGGAGCTTCCCTCTTTCTTCAATTCCCATTAGTGGCTCCATCAACATACTTAACCAATTGATTGGTTGGGGGCCTCTACCGTGAACAAAGAATCAAGCAAGTTGTAAGGTAATTAGTGAATATTCATCTTTCTATAATTTCTCAATGTTTCTCTCTTCTCAACCCCTCTCAAGCTTGAGAAGTTTAATTGGTATGGTTTTTTTTAAATGCTATTGAAGTTTGAATAGTAGTGAAGAGTTACATAATTTAATAAATGCTATTGAAGTTAATTTTCATTTATGTTTAAATTCTAATGATTCTTATGTAAATTCTCTCTCTCACTCAAGAAATGGTCATACTCATGACCCATTCTCAATCCAAATCAAGCTTTTCATAAAGCTTTTCCTTAACCCAAGATAAAGCTATGCTTGAGGCCAAATTAATGGCTTTTTCTTATGGTTTTATTAGTTTATGTATATTGATGATTCAATCCATTATGGATTAAGGATCCAATTAGAGAATCATTTTAATTATTTCCTTAATGATAAGCTTTATCCCTTAGAAAAATTGAGATTTATCAGTCATAGCAGCGGAGCTATGGCAAAATTTTTATAAAAATTATGCATAAAAAATTTTCATTCAAAGCATAAAAAGAGGACTTCCTACCATATTCTAGGAATCATCATCCTAGATTAATTGAAAGAATTTCATTATAATCATGGAGAAATTGAATTTTAATATTATGCATAAAGGATAAATTTTTATATCAAAAGTGTTATTTTTACCATTTTTATTTTCATGCATAGAAGTATGCATAATGGATAAATTTTTATATCAAAAGTGTTACTTTTATCATTTTTAATTTTCATGCATAGAAGTATGCATAAAGGAAAATTTTTATATCAAAAGTGTTACTTTTATCATTTTTAATTTTCATGCATAGAAGTATGCATAAAGGAAAAAATTTTATATCAAAAGTGTTACTTTTATCATATTGGATTTCATGCATATAGGTATGCATAAAAGATATTCTTTTTATACTAAAAGTATGATTTTCCTCATAAATGGATTTTATGCTTAACTTAGATGCATAAGAGAAATTCTTTTATTCTAAAAGTATAATTCCCTACCAAATTGAAATCATGCATAAGAAGATGCATAAAAGATTGATTTTAATTTCGAAAGTGTTAGTCTCCTTAAATGGAATTTATGTATAAATAAATGTGTAGAGAAATCTTATATCAAATAAAAGAATTCTCTTTTTTTAAAAAAAAGATATGAAATGTGATAAGATGTGATAAGAGGTGTATGAGATGTGATAAGAATTGATAAGATGCGTATGGAAAGTGATAGGATGTGATAAGAGGTGTGATAAGAGGTGATAAGATGCTTATGAAATAAGTTAGGATGTGATAAGATGAATTAAGATGTGTATGGGGGGATGAGGTAAGAAGTGTATGTGATAGGATAAGATGTATATGGGTTGTGATAGGGCGAGAATGGATGTGATGTAAAAGATTAGATGTGAAAGTATATGGGGTTATATAAATGGGAATGTGAAAATGGATGTATGTATGTGGATGTGTGGATATGGAGATGGGAGTGTGGATGTATGAACATGAGAATGGATATATGCATGAAGATGTATATGCATAGATGTAAATGTGGATGTAGATGTGGATGTATAGATGTGAATGGATGTGGATGTATAGATGTGAATGGAAATGTGGATGTGGATGTATGTGAATGTGAATGTAGATGTGGATGTATGTGAATGTGAATGTAGATGTGAATGTGGAATGTGGATGTATAGATGTGGATGTATGGGAATGTGGATGTGGATGTATGTGAATGTGAATGTAGATGTGGATGTATAGATGTGAATGTGGAATGTGGATGTGGATGTATGTATGTATGTGGATGTAGATGTGGATATATGGATGTGTATGTATGAATGTGGATATGGGATGTGGATGTATAAATGAGGATGTGAAAATGGAGATAAGCATGTAGATGTGGATGTATGAATGTGAATGTGGATGTGGATGTGGATGTATGGATGTGGATATGGATGTGAATATATGATATGTGATGTGAAGGAATCTGAAGTGAAGAGATGGAAAAGGAGGTGATTGGATGAGTACACATATACATGGAATGTGGAATAAGTAATGTGGATTAATGAGGGATAATGTGGAAAAATGAGAGTTAATATAGAAACTGTATTTGTAAACTGTTTGTAAATGCTGTTTGTAAATGGCTGTTTTATGTCAAGAATGCTGGGGAAGCATTTTGACCGTCTTGTGATTAAGGTCGTGGAGACCTAACTGATAAAGTTGCAACTGCTGACGGAGAGTCAATGGAGGACGTCTCGCGTAGCAAGGTCGACCGAGGTCTTGACCAGCCTCGGTTCGATTAAAATGGTGAGCTTCCGGTACGGTGGATGAGGGACCAAGGAAGCGGCCTATGAGTGAAGCGCTAGGTCACCTGCGAAGGATCCTAGAGGGTGCTGACCATACGGTGCTCGGGCTCTGGGTCGCCTAGGATACCCACGCGTGCGTCGAGGAATATATTGGAACAAGGAGTAAGAGTTGTTTTGTGAAACCGGGCATGGATCTGGTTGACTGACCTTGCTGGTCCTCAACGGATGAGTCCATGGCTCTTTTATATGGATCTGTTGGTTGATCTTGCTGATCTTCAACGAGAGTCCATCTTGATAAGTGATTATATTGCCGAGTATTATGGGCTAGGAACTATGGAAACGGCCTCTGTGTGGACAGGTGGTGAGCGTTCTAGTTGCCAATGATGCCATAGATACTCTGATGAAGGAATGATGGGAAATTATGAATCAACTGGATAAATTGGGAGATTGTGATCAGTGGTACTATGGTTTCATTAAAGGATTGTTTTAAAGTTAGCTGATGCTAAGAAAAAGGCAATTTTCATATTGGGTGTGTAAGTGGTGTGGCTAGTTTTATGTTTGCATGAAATTCCGGCTAGGGGGCCTTGGAACTCTTTTCCTTGGTACCCGGGACAAAACCTAACCAAATTCCAAATTGGATCCCATCACTACAGTGGTTGGGCGGTTGGCTAACCCATGGGATCGGATGGGGTTAGGCTGGACTGATGGATCCATAAATCGAGACTCAACTTTGTTTTTACGATAGATAAAGTAAATCCCGGATAGAAATTGTTCTATGGATAGGAATCAACGGCTGTGCCTCTTGATGGGGAAAAAAGCGTTGATCCCAATGATCCAAGTGCAAGTTTCTACCTTGATTTGACCAAGTACCGTTAAAGGTACAGTCAGATCAGTTGATCCGTAATGATCTTGACTACGTTAGAGTAAAGAGTTATCCTGGTGGAATCGCCCATGCTTTCCGAGTAAAGGAAGTTTTTCCAGTTTCGGTTTTGGACAAACCGACGGATTAGTCTCTTGTCCGGATATCCGTGGGCGAGGCCCCGAGTGTGAGACCCCTACCCACGCATGATGTGCTACTTCCGCTGCTAGTACCCCGAATCCGTTGATCGGTGGGGAACAGGGATCCCACAGTTGGTATCAGAGCCAATTGGTTAATAAAGATCAACTGAGAAGCCAAATATGTCAAAAATTTATCAAGAAGCACAAAAAGGTTGTCATTGTGTGATGTAATTCATACAATTTGATATTCAAACTGAAATTCGTAATTTGGTAATTGGGACTTCAGATGGAAGTACCGCAATTATATAGAATCCCTGACTTGCTTGAGGCCTAGACATGATGGTATTTACCTTATAATTCCAAGGGCCGTGACTACCCGTATATACCGAGAGTATACTGCAGCTCTTTACTGACAGTATATACGAGTAAATCTAAGACTTGAAATTATAAGCGTTAATGCTATCCAGAGGATGATTTCGAATGTGGTTGATATGATTTTTAATTCTGTTTGAGAATTGATGAATTGATTTGGATTCTGATTGAAAAATGATGATCCTTGAAATTTGGTTGAAATGTAATAAGCTGAGCGAAACATCAATGAGGATGAATGGGATGAGTCCCTGTGATGATATTCATAACTGGAATGATGATAATGATTTCAGCAAATCACTATGAGATTAGTGGATTGTGCTGTCAGATTGCTACTATTAACACTTGATCAGTAGATCAAGTTAAGGGATGACAAATTGAGAACTTGCTTGACTGAAATTCTCGTGGAGGAATGTTCAGAAGAAAATTTTTCGGTCTAATGGACCATTATCATGTTAAAGATAGGAATGATATGATCTGAAAATTAATGATGAGTTCTATATAAGGGATATTTATCCCAGTGTTCTGTTGGGTTGACCAGAATATAAGGAACCCCAAAATAAAATTGGATGTTAAGAAAAAGAGTTGTCCTCTACCTTGCGAGATGAGGACATCTCGCACTTTTTAAGTGGGGTAGAATGTAAGATTCCTCCCCAGCCTTCGAGGTATACAGGAGTAAGAATCTCCCTTTCTGAGCTTATAATTATTCCCTCTCTAAAATAAAAGAAAGTTCTGTTTAACAAAGGAAGACCCTTTTTCTAGAATACTTCTCAAGAGTCCCACCTGTTTTAAGGATTCAGAACAATGAGTTCAGAAGTGAGAATCGATGTTTTGGATATCAAGGTTTTGGTCTTCATTCGAGTACGGCCCAAAAGAAGTTCTTTATATCTTGGGGAGTATATGAAGTTATCCCCCAGATATTGTGAGCCTTATATCTGAATTCAATGAAAGTAGGTGACTTAGCCTACAAGCTTCTTTTATCTCTTCATCTCAAAATTCTTAATGCCTTCTATAGAAAAATGTGTCAAACCCAAATCATGGAAAGACGGTAAAACTTCAGTGGCAAGTTACTGTTGGCTTCTAAGTTACGCTAGCTCCTTCCTTTATATAAGTCGTAACTTTTACTTGTCGCTCACAGTAATCTTACTTCCATCGATCTCCTTTCTTTCTTAATCTCCTTCATGGCTTGGCAACAAGAACTAGTTTTATCCATAATGATTCCTCACCTTCAAGACGCAAGTGAATCTGTGAAGAAGGATTTTATAGAGCAGTATGAGCGCTCACTTTTCCCTCACTTGGGAACTTCTGTAGCGCAAACCAAATGGCGGACCTATCAAGACATAACTAGGGTAACACCCTGGGGTCAGCAGCACTTTCGTAACAATGTCCGCTTGGCCATGGTTATCGAAGCCTTGGGTTTGGGTCCCCGATACTACTGCGTCATGAGATCAAGACATCTTGGGTTTTCTGAGCGGGTCTTCTTACTGGCGTGTTTTCTTCCTCATGAGAAGATATGCCTTTACCCCGTTTTTGGCTTACCTCTCAGAGGTCCTTTTGTTAGATCACCTCATACCACTGTGATAGGTGCAGCAATAACCAACAGAATTATTCCCATAGATGAGTTACCTTATACTTGTGCAGCTTGTGAAGACTGCTTTTGTGATCATATGATGGACGGGCTTATGGAAGTGTAAAGAGTTCTTCTATCTTTACTGTATAAGTTCCGAGAATGAATAAAGTTTAAATCTTGTTCTTATTTTGAATCTTGCTCTCTTTAAGACGTTTCTTGGTGGTTAATCTTGATTAAAATTTTTCTCTAAGTCTCATATTCGTGCATCTTGCGAAATTATCCCAATTTGCGAGATGAGGACATCTCGCATTTTTTAAGTGGGGTAGAATGTAAGATTCCTCCCCCACCCCCTTTTTGATGTCTAGTATCTTTCCCTGTAATCAATCCCTCTTCAGAAATATAAAGACCTTGTTTCTATCTGTTTTAGCCTAGAGAGAGAAAAATATTCTAGAGAGAGAATATTCAGATTTTGAATATTTTTGGATAGAAAAATATCTCTTCTAATTCAGATGAGTTCCCCTGAAACAGAAATTCAAAAAGAATTTTTCAATGTGCAATTGGAATTAATTGAAAATAGGTATAAAGAACCTTAGCCTAAGGGTCTAGATTTTCAGAAATCTTTAGACTATGGTCCAATTAAGGTTCCTATGGACCAATAGCATCAATCCATGTGTAGGGAGGAGATAAATCCAACTTGTAAAAAAGAAAATACCCAAAAATGAGTAAATGCTCACATAAGGTGAAGAGTTGAAAATGTACAAGGTTTATTAGTAAAAAAACTATGTGCAATATTAAAAATATGAGATATTTTGGGTATAATGATTTTATTATGACACATATGTAAGGAAGGGGAGTCCCTTAAATGCTCACATAAGATGAAGAGTTGAAAATGTACAAGGTTTATTAGTAAAAAAACTATGAGCAATATTAAAATGATTCCATTATGACACATATGTAAGGAAGGGGAATTCTTTAAAGGAGGTGCATATTTCACATAAGATGAAGAGTTGAAAATGTACAAGGTTTATTAGTAAAAAAACTATGAGCAATATTAAAATGATTCCATTATGACACATATGTAAGGAAGGGGAGTTCTTTAAAGGAGGTGCATATTTCACATGCTTGAATGAGTTTTAAACTCATAAAAAATTGAGATATTTTATCTCTCCTCTCTCCTCATTCAAGTCTAGTTCCAAAAAGTTAGCTTAACTGACCTAAAAATGGTCAAATATTGACCAAACTGATTTAGAAAATTCTAGAATCAGTTTGTTTGGTTAGGAGCTCAATTTTTCCTATAAATAGAAGCCTCCCTCTTGTTGAAAAATATATAGTGTTTATGCATCGTTACTCTACTCCACCTAAGCCAGAAACTGTGAATTCATTTAATAATTCACTAGTTTTTGGAGCTTCCCTCTTTCTTCAATTCCCATTAGTGGCTCCATCAACATACTTAACCAATTGATTGGTTGGGGGCCTCTACCGTGAACAAAGAATCAAGCAAGTTGTAAGGTAATTAGTGAATATTCATCTTTCTATAATTTCTCAATGTTTCTCTCTTCTCAACCCCTCTCAAGCTTGAGAAGTTTAATTGGTATGGTTTTTTTTAAATGCTATTGAAGTTTGAATAGTAGTGAAGAGTTACATAATTTAATAAATGCTATTGAAGTTAATTTTCATTTATGTTTAAATTCTAATGATTCTTATGTAAATTCTCTCTCTCACTCAAGAAATGGTCATACTCATGACCCATTCTCAATCCAAATCAAGCTTTTCATAAAGCTTTTCCTTAACCCAAGATAAAGCTATGCTTGAGGCCAAATTAATGGCTTTTTCTTATGGTTTTATTAGTTTATGTATATTGATGATTCAATCCATTATGGATTAAGGATCCAATTAGAGAATCATTTTAATTATTTCCTTAATGATAAGCTTTATCCCTTAGAAAAATTGAGATTTATCAGTCATAGCAGCGGAGCTATGGCAAAATTTTTATAAAAATTATGCATAAAAAATTTTCATTCAAAGCATAAAAAGAGGACTTCCTACCATATTCTAGGAATCATCATCCTAGATTAATTGAAAGAATTTCATTATAATCATGGAGAAATTGAATTTTAATATTATGCATAAAGGATAAATTTTTATATCAAAAGTGTTATTTTTACCATTTTTATTTTCATGCATAGAAGTATGCATAATGGATAAATTTTTATATCAAAAGTGTTACTTTTATCATTTTTAATTTTCATGCATAGAAGTATGCATAAAGGAAAATTTTTATATCAAAAGTGTTACTTTTATCATTTTTAATTTTCATGCATAGAAGTATGCATAAAGGAAAAAATTTTATATCAAAAGTGTTACTTTTATCATATTGGATTTCATGCATATAGGTATGCATAAAAGATATTCTTTTTATACTAAAAGTATGATTTTCCTCATAAATGGATTTTATGCTTAACTTAGATGCATAAGAGAAATTCTTTTATTCTAAAAGTATAATTCCCTACCAAATTGAAATCATGCATAAGAAGATGCATAAAAGATTGATTTTAATTTCGAAAGTGTTAGTCTCCTTAAATGGAATTTATGTATAAATAAATGTGTAGAGAAATCTTATATCAAATAAAAGAATTCTCTTTTTTTAAAAAAAAGATATGAAATGTGATAAGATGTGATAAGAGGTGTATGAGATGTGATAAGAATTGATAAGATGCGTATGGAAAGTGATAGGATGTGATAAGAGGTGTGATAAGAGGTGATAAGATGCTTATGAAATAAGTTAGGATGTGATAAGATGAATTAAGATGTGTATGGGGGGATGAGGTAAGAAGTGTATGTGATAGGATAAGATGTATATGGGTTGTGATAGGGCGAGAATGGATGTGATGTAAAAGATTAGATGTGAAAGTATATGGGGTTATATAAATGGGAATGTGAAAATGGATGTATGTATGTGGATGTGTGGATATGGAGATGGGAGTGTGGATGTATGAACATGAGAATGGATATATGCATGAAGATGTATATGCATAGATGTAAATGTGGATGTAGATGTGGATGTATAGATGTGAATGGATGTGGATGTATAGATGTGAATGGAAATGTGGATGTGGATGTATGTGAATGTGAATGTAGATGTGGATGTATGTGAATGTGAATGTAGATGTGAATGTGGAATGTGGATGTATAGATGTGGATGTATGGGAATGTGGATGTGGATGTATGTGAATGTGAATGTAGATGTGGATGTATAGATGTGAATGTGGAATGTGGATGTGGATGTATGTATGTATGTGGATGTAGATGTGGATATATGGATGTGTATGTATGAATGTGGATATGGGATGTGGATGTATAAATGAGGATGTGAAAATGGAGATAAGCATGTAGATGTGGATGTATGAATGTGAATGTGGATGTGGATGTGGATGTATGGATGTGGATATGGATGTGAATATATGATATGTGATGTGAAGGAATCTGAAGTGAAGAGATGGAAAAGGAGGTGATTGGATGAGTACACATATACATGGAATGTGGAATAAGTAATGTGGATTAATGAGGGATAATGTGGAAAAATGAGAGTTAATATAGAAACTGTATTTGTAAACTGTTTGTAAATGCTGTTTGTAAATGGCTGTTTTATGTCAAGAATGCTGGGGAAGCATTTTGACCGTCTTGTGATTAAGGTCGTGGAGACCTAACTGATAAAGTTGCAACTGCTGACGGAGAGTCAATGGAGGACGTCTCGCGTAGCAAGGTCGACCGAGGTCTTGACCAGCCTCGGTTCGATTAAAATGGTGAGCTTCCGGTACGGTGGATGAGGGACCAAGGAAGCGGCCTATGAGTGAAGCGCTAGGTCACCTGCGAAGGATCCTAGAGGGTGCTGACCATACGGTGCTCGGGCTCTGGGTCGCCTAGGATACCCACGCGTGCGTCGAGGAATATATTGGAACAAGGAGTAAGAGTTGTTTTGTGAAACCGGGCATGGATCTGGTTGACTGACCTTGCTGGTCCTCAACGGATGAGTCCATGGCTCTTTTATATGGATCTGTTGGTTGATCTTGCTGATCTTCAACGAGAGTCCATCTTGATAAGTGATTATATTGCCGAGTATTATGGGCTAGGAACTATGGAAACGGCCTCTGTGTGGACAGGTGGTGAGCGTTCTAGTTGCCAATGATGCCATAGATACTCTGATGAAGGAATGATGGGAAATTATGAATCAACTGGATAAATTGGGAGATTGTGATCAGTGGTACTATGGTTTCATTAAAGGATTGTTTTAAAGTTAGCTGATGCTAAGAAAAAGGCAATTTTCATATTGGGTGTGTAAGTGGTGTGGCTAGTTTTATGTTTGCATGAAATTCCGGCTAGGGGGCCTTGGAACTCTTTTCCTTGGTACCCGGGACAAAACCTAACCAAATTCCAAATTGGATCCCATCACTACAGTGGTTGGGCGGTTGGCTAACCCATGGGATCGGATGGGGTTAGGCTGGACTGATGGATCCATAAATCGAGACTCAACTTTGTTTTTACGATAGATAAAGTAAATCCCGGATAGAAATTGTTCTATGGATAGGAATCAACGGCTGTGCCTCTTGATGGGGAAAAAAGCGTTGATCCCAATGATCCAAGTGCAAGTTTCTACCTTGATTTGACCAAGTACCGTTAAAGGTACAGTCAGATCAGTTGATCCGTAATGATCTTGACTACGTTAGAGTAAAGAGTTATCCTGGTGGAATCGCCCATGCTTTCCGAGTAAAGGAAGTTTTTCTAGTTTCGGTTTTGGACAAACCGACGGATTAGTCTCTTGTCCGGATATCCGTGGGCGAGGCCCCGAGTGTGAGACCCCTACCCACGCATGATGTGCTACTTCCGCTGCTAGTACCCCGAATCCGTTGATCGGTGGGGAACAGGGATCCCACACACAAAAACAAGAGCTACAAACTAGCCACTGAGCTAGATGAGAGAATGAAGCAACTCATGGAGCACGCTTCACAGTTGATCTCTTTGTCACAATATTTTTGAGGGCCCTATCCACAAAATTTCACCTTGTTCTTTTCATCACTAATACTCTCTCTATTACAGTATGGTATAGATATAAGTGAGGATCTAACAAAATTTCACCTTGTTCTTTTCATCACTAATACTCTCTCTATTACAGTATGGTATAGATAGAAGTGAGGATCTAACAAGGGGGAATGTAGGACTAATTCAAAAAAATTCAGATAGGGATGCCAACCCTAATTTAATTATGGCTATTTTTCATAATGATATGTACAGCCATGTCTACTTATGCCATGCATCTTATTATACTTAACTCCAAATCTGGGTGTAAAGTACTCATGAACTTCACCATATTAAATGAGATGGAAGAAATGTTAGAACTAACCTTCCCTCTACAACCGTCATTTTTAAACAATCCTTTTTTTACTAGAAGCATATGAAACTCATAAATACGTAATATTATATGATATCACTCTCTATTATCTGCATGGTATTCTCATTCTCTATAAAAAGATAGATAAAGATCTAGAGCAAATCCTTGTGTCTATAATATATGATTTCACTATTAAACATAAAGAATAGCTCTCACTTATAACACGTGAAGATATTGCATATATTTATATGCTCATTAATATGACAAAACCGAGCGAAACTTTTCGAGCGAGGAAAAAATCAAGTGACACATTTTAAGGAACATGCACACAAGAAGGCTAAGGCCAGTAATAATGAGAACACCTTAGGTGTGCAACACAAATTCAACAGATCTAGGAATAGACAAAATCAGTTGGAATTAATTGAACAAAATCAATTGGATAGAATCATCCTGTAATCAATTGGACAACGAAATCAGTTGGACAGAATCAACCTATAATCAACTGGATGACGGAATCAGCTATGACTGAATAGGACACTCAGAATCAGCTATGACTGAATAGGACACTCAGAATCAGCTAATCAGTTGGAATCAGCAGGTCATTCAATATCAGTTGATGGGTAGTTGGATTCGTGGGGCGCCTTCTGAAGAGAGTGGCCGGGTTCATTCTGGTGTGTTGGTACAGCATGCAGGCGAGTGGATCATGTGGTGATTGGGGATGTGGTGTATTCTCGGTTGACAGGTCTGAGTGTTTGTGAGTTGTGTGGGTAAGGCTTTTGTGTCGGGAGAAGCTTGTATAATGTTTTGACTGGGAATATATTGCTGGGTGATTGCTTTGTCTATGGTGCCCCTGTTTTGTGCTGTTTGTCTGGCGTGGGTTGGGTGGTGAATTGTGAGAGTGTTCCAGCCAGTGGTGGCTGGTGGTGGTGCCCCGTTGGTGTGTGTGTATTCCAAGTTTGCGAGGTGAAGCGCTATAGAGGCAGTGGTTCTTTTCTTTTTTTCACCTCACATCCTTCTGGTGCCCCCACTGAGGATAGCTCTGGTGTTGTTCCTTGCCTAAGAAGGGCGTGTGTTTCACTGAGGAGAGCTTAGTGATTGGTACAGGTTGTCATGATGTGGTCTTATCCGGAGTTTCATGGCAGGAAGGTGAAGATGTGGTTGACTTTTTGGAGCAGATAGAGTTGGCATGCATTAGCAATCATGTGACGGATGAAGAGCAGGTCTTGAAGCTGATAAAGATTTTCTTGAAGGGAGATGCCCGAAGCTGGCTTAAGGATTTTGAAGCACGGGATGCGGCAGGTGAGCTACATGGTGTTTTGACCTTGGACAGGTTGAAAGAAGGCCTTTTGGAGCGTTTTCAGCAAATGGAGGATTCTAGTGTGCTTTGGCAGGAGTTGAGCATCTTCAAGCAGGTACATGGGCAATCACTGGATGATTTTGTGAAGGTATTTACATGTTTGTGGAGTAAGTGGTGCATGACATTGAAACAGGAAGTTCCTCCTATGTTTCTGAAGAAGAGCTTGTTTATTGATGGTCTGTTACCTCATTTGAGGGTCAGGGTTGAGTTGAAGAATCCCAGGTCATTTGATGATGCAGTTGGGGTTGCTAGGGAAAAGGAAGGCAAGGTTTTGAAGCAGATGGAGATGGGTATTTATCCGTATGAAGGTGTTATGTCTGCAAGGGATAGGCAGGTGAATTTGGTTAAGGTGGATAAGAGTTCTATGCAAAGTTTGATTGGACGGGAGCCTCAAAGGCCGATACAGGTACAAAGGGGGATGTTCTATATGCCTTCTGATTTTTTTCCAAAGACTTTAAAGCATGTGCAGGTGGATGAAAAGCAGGTGAAGGAACAAAGTGCAGATGAGAAGTTGCCAGTGGATTTTTCTTTGGATTTGGATGTCATGGCTGTTCATGATGACAGTGATTTGGAAGGTCCTATTGAAGATCATTTGGATCTGGATGACATGATTCTTTGTCAGATTCTACAAGGGAGGAGGATGGGGTACAGACTTCTGATGAAGTGAAGATGGCTTGTGATGCGGATGTGGAGAGTGTGGAGGAAGATCCTATTATCCTAGATTTTCTTGGACAGCTTGATGGTGATATGGTGCCTATGATGATGAAAGGTATGGTTGTTTTTCCATTTGATGCATTATGTGCTGGGGAGTCTTTAGACGATGATACTAGGGGGGTTGGCAACACTCAAGAAGGTATGCATGTAGATTTGGCTGATAAAGAGCGTTGTGATGAGAGTATTGTACCTGAGGATGATATGTGGGAAGCTGTTAGCCTTGATGAACAGGAGCTAGAGATGGAGATGGATGCAGGTATGGTTGAGAGTGTGACAAAGGCTTCTTTGCATGTTGCTGAAATGCTAAAGGCAAAGTGCATGGATGACAAGGGTTCTGAGCCAGTTGAGCTGTATGGTTGTGAAGAGATGCCTGAGGTACAAGAGCTGGAAGGGCTTGTGGACACTGTTGGAAAGGAGGTGGATTTTGGTGTGCATAAAGGTCAAAATGCTGGAACCTGGCCTTCATTGGTGTTGATGGATGGGATGCTAAATGCTGCAATGCCATAGGTTTCGAAGATGAGGAGGTTTGTTGTGGGTGTTGTGGGTTTCTACACGCGACTTGCGAAAATTTTTTTTCAAAAGGACCGACCTTCGACAAAGACAAAGTGTCCTTATAAAAGGACCATTGTCGCCCCTGTCAGAATCATTCACCCAATCGTGTGCATAGAAGCAAAAGGACGGAGACAAACCCAAAAAGAAAAGAGCAAATAGCATAAACAAATTTGAGGAAAGAGACAAGGCACAGGACAAACTGACTCACCTCTGAAAAAGTGAGTCTTCTTTCTTGCTCGGTTTCCTCCCGTGTGTGCTCCTTCTCTGCTCCCTCCTTGCACTTAGGTTTCGTTACTGTTGGAAGAGGCGAAAACGAAAGCAGTGTTGATATGTTAGTTCAAAATCTATATTTGGGGAAGGCGGGCTATTTTTAGTTTAAACAGACCGTCACGTTTATAAACGCGTGTATATTCGCGTGTATGATATTTTAGCTGCGTTTATACACGCGTTTTGCAGGAATTACCCACGTTAATACACGCGATTTTTAGGAAATAGCCGCGTTGATACACGCAATTTTTAGGAAATAGCCGCGTCAATACACGCGATTTTTATACTTTCATTAAAAACATATTATGATTTTGTGTTTTCTGGTTTGTACATAGGATGTCATCAACCTCTTCAAGCAGTTCTGGGGAAGATGAGACAATGCATCATCGTAATCGCGATGTGTGGTTGGGACAACGGATCAAATGTATGTGTAATCAATGTCAAGGATGCATTGTACGAGCACGTGGAATTACCTTGAATCACATCTCCATGTATGGAGAATGGAATCAAACACGTTTAGAGGTGAGTAGATGTAAATTGATGGTATTCAAATGACTCATGGTATCCAAATTAAATTAATAGAGTTGTAATATATAAACTCTAATTGAAGCAGGATGCAGTACCACACCCTAACATGGTACCCTACGCGCGACGAGAGCACGCAAAGCGTCGACGAGATGATGCTGGAGCTTCGGGATCTATTGTCAGAGATGAGTGGGAAAGGGATGACAATAGCCCTGCACCCCACGAAGTTGTATGCACGGCGGAGGGGCTGCATATCACGGCGGAAGAATGGAAGTATGCACGAGGATGCATGTCAAAGGTACATAGAACTAATGTTTTGCATTAGTTGTAAGTGATTTGCTTTTAATATTTATTCACATTGCTTACACAAATATTGCTTCTATTTTGGTCTCAATGCTATATGGTGTGAAGGCAAGCATTTTCGAACACAAAGAATTGATGAAAAGAGAAATACACAAGATTGCGGTGTCATTAGTAGCTTTGAGGGAGCTAATGGAAAAATGGATGATTATTGTGGCATAATTCAAGACATATTTAGGCTTGACTTTCGTCGCTTCTTTGTGTATGTTTTGGATATCAAATGGCAAATGAACGTGGTAGAAAAAGGGCCTGATGCAACGATAAAATGCCATGCAAGTGGATATGTAACTATTGACTCTACAAAGTTCTGGCAAACAAAGAAAGATAGGCTCGTATTGCCACAACAATGTGAGCAGGTATGCATTTTTTTACTAATGTGTTTCATGTACATATATATCTAAGCTTGCGTACCCCTTGACTTTTGATATGCTAATTAATTACTGTACTATGTGTATTTGAGTAGGTTATCTATCTACCAATGGTGCATGACATTAAATGGTGGTACGTCATCCCTATTGCACCACGTTCCAAAGTGATGTATAATACATTCACTGATATGGAGCATATGGAGGATGTAACAAGCCGCAATGAAGATGATGTCGAACATGCCATTGAAGATGTTGTGATTGATGATCAAGAAATAAGAGATGATCATGATAATGAGGATGAGCATGCCATTTCTCATGATCATGAGAATGACCCTACCATTGAGGATGATGGTGATGTTGATGAGGATGATCAGGACATCGATACCATTATCAATGGAGTACAGAATATCGATAGTGGAATAAATTTAATCGTAGCCTTACAAATTGATCAAATGGATATTGATGTTGATCGTTTGGCAAGGATGGATCTTATTGAAGATGAGATCGAACCCTAACCAATCCGTCACTGTACGTTCTAAATTGATGACATTTCTATCATCTCATATGCATGATTTATTTTTGAATATATTTCATTGTTGTAAATGCATGTAGTGGGATTGTGTAATGATGTATACTGTAATGTACTATGAGATGGTTTAAAGAAAATAGTTTTTAATTTTGTAAAGGAATTCAGTTTTTTTTCAGTTTTTCTCTGCCATGCGTGTATTAATCCGTGTATAGTGGCGTGTATTAATCCGTGTATGATAGCGTGTATTAATCCGTGAATATTAGCGTGTATAGATGCGTGTATTACTGCGTGTATATAAACGCGTTTATACACGCGTTGATAAATGCAAATATACACGCGAACTTAAATGCTAAAATACACGCGCCCGATTCTATTCAAATACAAGCGCGACCATACACGCGCTCGTAATTTATCGCGTCTATGAAACGCGTGTATGGCAGCATTGTCTTGTAGTGTCAGATGGGCGTTCGGACTCATCCTGGCAATCAGAATCAGCCTGAGTTTAGGGACGCCTCCACACGAGTGTCTTGATGATTGAGGGGTCTAGACCTCAAAGGGAGGATGTGGATTTAAGCCTTGCACAGTAAGATAGGTAAGTTTGAAACCTAGTACGACTCTTGAGAGGTCTAGTACAACTCTGATAGAGAAGCTTCAATGGAAGCTTACAAAAACACAAAGGCTCCAATCAACAAGAAGGAAGCATCAACAAATTTTTCATCCGTCAGCAACGGCTCCTCCTCCCCTTCCTTGGACGGCTTCAAAATAAAGAGAACTTTGGTATCTTGCTTTAGTAGTGTATGCACCGGCCGGATAATCGAGGTAACCAGTGAATCAACAAAAGGAAAGCATTGCAATGTTTAAAAGAAACTACCTCAAGGAGGCTGCATCGACAACGGCCTCCTTTGAGGTATTTTCTTAAAACATGGCAAATGCTTCTTACAATGCCCGCCTCTCAACATGTATATCTCACTTTGATGTATAATGCACATTTGTTAGGCCCCCGTTATGATGAGGAGTAGCCATGGTACACGTCTTTAGCGAGAACCCTGGCTTAGACGCCGATGGGGTTATTATCCATTGATGATAGTTAGGAGATGGTCAAGAGTACAAGTGTTAGCTGGGGTCTGGGGCATCGCCCCAGCTGCTGCTGGGGGGTCCCAGGGGGGCCCCCCTGGCAGGGGTTCGGGGATGGGAGCCCCCAAGGCAACGGTATGAGGAATACTTCCTAGAATATTTCCTCGGATACTATGTCCACATTCTTGATACGTGGGCGGTGACCGTGTCTATGCGGTGTAACCGCCCTTGTTGTATACGTGTCTACCACACTGCCCCTACACGTTCTTGATACACGAGCGATGACCATGCATGTAACCACCCTCGTTGTGTATACGCGTCTACCACACCGCCCATAATAATATATATGGACATGGTTGCCATATTGAGCTAAGGTATCCAATGCTTATGAGTATCCACCCCCTTCTACACCTCGTACATACTCCATCCAAAGTCTGTCTAGATCGCCATCTAAGCTCTACTTGAGGCGCATGAGTGGACAACACCATCACTTGTACCTCTTATGAGTATCCACCCCCTTCTACACCTCGTACATACTCCATCCAAAGTCTGTCTAGATCGCCATCTAAGCTCTACTTGAGGCGCATGAGTGGACAACACCATCACTTGTACCTCTTTGCCATATTGAGCTAAGGTATCCAATGCTTATGAGTATCCACCCCCTTCTACACCTCGTACATACTCCATCCAAAGTCTATCTAGATTGCCATCTAAGCTCTACTTGAGGCGCATGAGTGGACAACACCATCACTTGTACCTCTTTGGTATAATCACAATTTTAAATTCTCTCAATTGTGTATCTATTGCATTGTCTATTGTGCTTTGTCTTGCTATCTGTTTCCCCTGTGCCATATTCTTATAATGCTTTGTTATCATTATGCGTATGCTTCAAGATGACCAGAAAAGGCAAGAGACTTTCCACTATGTTTTGAAATGTTAGGCATAAATATCATATAGTAGAGACTCTCTCTCTCTCTCTCTCTCTCACACATGCTCTCGCACGCGCACACGCACACACACACACACATTCAAATTCAGGTGGGCTATGCCTTCCTATCCACATTATGTTTTTGTAATTCACTAGAGTTAATGCATTTTTGGAAAGTTGCCACTTGCATTGTTATTAAGGAAGTTTTAAAAGTGTCCTATGCTTTGTTGTGTTCTCTTTTGTTGCCATATGTTTTAATCTCGATACACATGTCTTTGTGTTCATTCGGACTCCGAACTATGATGGTGTAATTGATTGTGAATTGAAGTGATTTGCATGTGACTTTCCATTTACTAATGAACTCTGAAGGTGTACTAGCTATGAAGGAAAAGTTCTATACAAAAACAAATGTAATCCATTCCTAGATCTGTTGAATTTGTGTTGCACACCTATGTGTTCTCATTATTGGCCTTAGCCTTCTTGTGTGCCTGTTCCTTAAAATGTGTCGCTCGATTTTTTACTCGCTCGAAAAGTTTTGCTCGGAGAACGGGAGGACTCTAACAAAACCACTACCACCACCCACTTCGAAGGAAGACAGAGAGGGTGATAACCTTTACAATTATACTTATCCACTTTATTATCGTATTACCACTAATCGTCTCCCTTCCCATATGTCCCCCTCCTAAAGATAGGGAAGTACAATCTACTAATTTTGTGTCTTCTTCGTTCGACTTTAATTTTCACACTGACACTCTCGCTCGAATTACCAGCAGCAAGACCAATAGTAAGCTTGCCCACCACAAAGGTAACTCCACCATCACTTGCTACATTACAAGAGAATTACATCAATGAAGATGTCTTGGAAGATCTTACTGTTACAGATTATGAAAATATGATTAGAGTGGGCGGCCAAAACTATCCTTTAAAGTACTAATGCCTTTCAATCCTACCAACAAGGATCTAGCCACCAGAGGCATACAATGCAACACCCCCCAGAAAGTACCATACATGGCATATCCTATTAGGGCACTAATGTCGGAGTGGAAATAACTTATGTCAGTGGTGACAGGGGAAGGCACCTTATGGGAGAATGTAGTAGGAAGCATAAAAGGTTGGCTAACCCACAGTTTCATGACATGCTGGAAATCCAAATGGTTACATTTATGATAACATACATATTTACTTCAATATTTTTACTATTATATTTATATACATTTATCAATATAGTGTACACATATGAAGAGCATATTAAATTCCTCTAATCTTAAGTGGATTCTCAAGGAATCACTATGTTGGGGGGTCCAACTTTTGAGAGACAAAATAGTGTAGTGTTGCTTGTGTGGCGTATAACACAATATCGTATTGTGTAAAAGCAGTATAATGCATAGAAGTCCTTTTTTTTCTCAGACTCCTTAAAAATTATAGACTATTGCCACATAAATCAAGGTGATAATTGCATTCTATATATACATTTGTGCTTTTTTTCATTCTTAGGAGAAAAGTCCTAGTCTTTTTTTTTCCATTTCTCTTTGACTATATAAGGTTTCAAATAAATTCCTTCTCAATGAAAATAATCTCAACATAAGATATAGTAGCTGAAAAAAGCATGTATATCCAAACATTTGAAAGGTATACCTTTCTATGGTCATCATTTAGGCACCTTTTGTAAGAAAAAGTTTGAATTTTTTAATTTGGTTTAAAAACACATCAAAAAAATAAGCCTATTATGAATATATTACAAAGATTTTTATATATGTATTTGAATTATTAGCATGTATCTTCCATCAAATGAAGCCTTAAAGTTTTTCATATCTCTCCTCAAAGTCAAGGCTATTATTACATTTTAAAGCCAATCTCACCAATGTAAGGTATATTAATTTCATATCTTCTTAAATTTATTTGCCTACCAAGTTACGAGAATCATCCTTAAACCATTTTTTTGGTTGAAGACACGTATGGCTCATTTATAGGGCTAGTGATAATATCGTCATGCAGCAACATAGAAAAAACTCCATTGTGATGTGCAAGTTGGAATACAATATACCACACTCAACATTACTTGCACCTTGCAATGGATATTCATGCAATCTTAATGATAGGTTGTTCTAGCAATGTCGTCACGGACATATATAAGCATGTAAGCACATGCATGCATGCACACACACACACACACACACACACACACACACACACGCATGTGTATCTATGAGAGTTAGAGAAAAAAGAGTATAAATTAGAAGTTCGGCTTTTATATGAGGCCTTCTAAACAAAGAAATATACATTACAAGAAGTTAAATTCCTTGATAAACTCGTTAATATATTGAAATTTCATTTCTACTCCAAAAGACTCCATATCTTAAAAAATAATGCTTGCATGTTCGAGCTCAAACAACATATAATTTCATTTAATGTATGGTTTTCTTTCACTTTGGGGGACATTCAAACATATGAAGAGCATATTAAATTCCTCTAATCTTAAGTGGATTCTCAAGGAATCACTATGTTGGGGGGTCCAACTTTTGAGAGACAAAATAGTGTAGTGTTGCTTGTGTGGCGTATAACACAATATCGTATTGTGTAAAAGCAGTATAATGCATAGAAGTCCTTTTTTTTCTCAGACTCCTTAAAAATTATAGACTATTGCCACATAAATCAAGGTGATAATTGCATTCTATATATACATTTGTGCTTTTTGTCATTCTTAGGAGAAAAGTTCTAGTCTTTTTTTTTCCATTTCTCTTTGACTATATAAGGTTTCAAATAAATTCCTTCTCAATGAAAATAATCTCAACATAAGATATAGTAGCTGAAAAAAGCATGTATATCCAAACATTTGAAAGGTATACCTTTCTATGGTCATCATTTAGGCACCTTTTGTAAGAAAAAGTTTGAATTTTTTAATTTGGTTTAAAAACACATCAAAAAAATAAGCCTATTATGAATATATTACAAAGATTTTTATATATGTATTTGAATTATTAGCATGTATCTTCCGTCAAATGAAGCCTTAAAGTTTTTCATATCTCTCCTCAAAGTCAAGGCTATTATTACATTTTAAAGCCAATCTCACCAATGTAAGGTATATTAATTTCATATCTTCTTAAATTTATTTGCCTACCAAGTTACAAGAATCATCCTTAAACCATTTTTTCGGTTGAAGACACGTATGGCTCATTTATAGGGCTAGTGATAATATCGTCATGCAACATAGAAAAAACTCCATTGTGATGTGCAAGTTGGAATACAATATACCGCACTCAACATTACTTGCACCTTGCAATGGATATTCATGCAATCTTAATGATAGGTTGTTCTAGCAATGTCGTCACGGACATATATAAGCATGTAAGCACATGCATGCATGCATACATGCACACACACACACGTATGTGTATCTATGAGAGTTAGAGAAAAAAGAGTATAAATTAGAAGTTGAGGCCTTCTAAACAGAGAAATATACATTACAAGAAGTTAAATTCCTTGATAAACTCGTTAATATATTGAAATTTCATTTCTACTCCAAGTGACTCCATATCTTAAAAAATAATGCTTGCATGTTCGAGCTCAAACTACATATTATTTCATTTAATGTATGGTTTTCTTTCACTTTGGGGGACATTCATATGGCAAAAAGTTGAGCTCCATTTGACAAGCTTCCAAAATAGATCCTAATTACTTTTGGTGGGTGGCTAGTAGTCTATAGCCTTGTCTTGAAAATGTGTTTGACCTAACTTTTTTCCTGTGCTGCTGCGTGATTAACCGTTAGAAAGTTGGGGATTGATTTTGGGCACAAAAGCTAGTGAGCCCAGCTTGATTAAGTGCTTTCTTAATTTTTTTTTGTTCAAATGTCATTATTCCAAGGGGCAAGGAATGGCATATTCAACGTCGTTACAACGCCCATCCAATTTTGAGGAGGAATACAATTATACTTGGCCTTCACAATGTTAGTTGTATCTACTTGATCATGTAGAAAAGCTCCATCAGTTGTTGAAAGGCTCTCTCCATGCTTTGAGGCACCTTCCACACTAATTATACCATCATTAGTAGCTAAGGTATTTTGGACCCTTGGTTCGCGCGACGAGCGACGAAAGCTCCGAGTGATGATCACTTTCAGAGCCACCATGAATCTCCAAATCTATATATGGGGTTATCTTGTGAGCCGAGCAAGCTATGCGAATGCGAGGTTGTGCTAGCTTGCATTAGAGGGTGATCATGGGGGTGGTGACCTGGTGTAGTACTAAACATTAATTGCTTGGTTTCTTGTGGAGGGTAGGCACCACTAATAAGTGGCCAATGTGGAACATCGTGTGGGGTATGGGTAGGGTGTAGGGTGGCGGCGGAGGCGGCGGCGGCGGCGGCGGCGGCTTCACTTTGTATAGTTGTGTGTCATCTTTGACGTGTTTGGAGGCTGATGTGGGTGGGGGGGCGGCGCCGCTGGAGAAAATCCGGGCCTAGCGGCTCATATCAAAATTGGTGACTGCATTCACGCCACGATACTTGATCGCAGCAATGTCGTATGCTTGAGCTGCCTCTTCTTGCGTGCCTTGCATCACATGTAAGCTTCCATCACATGTAATCATAATAATTAGCTGCTTAATCCCTGCACCAAAAGCCATGCATAATCCTGTGGGCACATATTGAGAATTGCAGCAGAGGATTTAGAGAGTAATAACTCACTAAATGTGCCAAGGTATAAGTCCTTGTTTCCAGCGACTCTCCCAATCCGAGCTTGCCATCGACCGTTCTGGTGATGCCTAGGAAACAAAAACCAGATAGATTTAATCAATATTGTTTGTCTTTATTCTGATTTTTGGTTGAAAAATATGTTGATTTAAGTGTTGTCCTTTTATTTTTGATTGGTTGAAAATTATGTTGATTGAAGCGCTGTCCTTATTTTTGATTGGTTGAAAAATATGATTTTTTCAAGCATTCGTCTTTTGTGGTTGTGTTGTTAAAGTGAACAACCAACACCTCATTTTAATCTCTTGTTATATAAAAAATATGTTGTTTTTTTAAATTGGTTGTTAAAGTGAACAAAGAAATCTCATATGAAACGGTTATAGTTCACAATTTATAATACTCTAAGTCATTTAAAAAAAACATGAATTTCCCTCACAATTAAAATCACTCAATATTATGAAATTTGGTACTAACTTATGCATATGTACATTTAATAGTAAAATGACTACTAGTATATTAAATAAAACCTTCCAAATATAGTCTAAGAAATGAAAACTACCTTGTGACTCCCCTGTACTTTGAGGCACCTCTTGAGAATCCACTACTATTCCTGAAAAGCAACGCAAACACAATAAGAGAATACAGATCTACAACAGAAATGGATCTACTGTCAATTAGCAAGTCTTTAATGCATCAGATGATGTGCACATGATGTGTAGACCTAAATAATCCTGACCTTCTGAGAGATGCCACAAATTCTTGACGTGTCATTTGTTGCATCTCTTTAAGTTCCTTTTTGTAGTCAAGCAACTACAACCAACAATTTGTGGGAGATGGTTAATCAAAAAAGCTCATGACCTTAGCTTTGAAACATGGTAGGGTTAGTGTTTTTTTGAGTAAATTTCCAACCATATAAGGAAAAGTAGTCCTTGAAGGTTCCTATCTGTGATGACCACTGAAAAAACAACTAGATTAACATGTTATGTTGGAGTTATAAATATACTATTTCATCACCTATCCCTTTAAATAAAGAGGACATTGAATTTCATTGCATATGTTTCAAATCTAGGTGGGAAAAACCTCACAAGGTAAATGGATTGATTTATAGACACATAATGCGAAAAGAATGTTTTGATGATGATGAACATAATATGAGATTTTGGAGAGAAAAAATATATCATATCACTTGCACATAAGTATACAGAACTACCAGCGTGTGGTTATACCATAGATTGCTTCTGACTAATATTTTTGGTTTGTGGATGTATCATATCAACCGAGTTTGCACTTGCCCTCATAGTAATTGCCTCATAGTAATTGCATAGCACCATCTTGACTAAACGTAGCTATTTACATAGCCACCCAACATACACGAGTTGCATGCCTTGTCATTTATTCACCCTAATTATCCCTTCACACAAGAGTACATGGGTGTAAGGATTGGGCAATATTTTTATGGCTCTTTCACTTTACTCCTTGTCTTGTGAACTTACTCATTCTATTGTTTCTAAAGAACACAATTAGCTTTATGAATGAGGTTAGGCTTGAAAATATTGGGCTTAAAGGGTAAAGTACTACTTCTATTAGTCGTTGCTTTATTAATGACTTTAAGACTATATAAGTGATTGGATTGCTTATAATTCATCAAGTCCAATCAAGAATATTCCCATGAGATATCATATGAGGTGTCAGACATAGTTTTGGTGATATAGTTTGATATGGTTTACAAAATGTACTCTTCCTATATAGGTCTATCATTAGGCTCAAGGGTCCTCTATATAGAGCAATGGGCTTGGGGGGTGATCTTGCCAACAACCCCTTTTACTTCATATAAAAACCTTTGAAGGCTTTACATAGACTCACATCCTCCACAAGCTAGGCTGCTCTGAGAGCTCTACAAAGGTATGTGTGGGTCTCACTCACTAACATTGCATGCCATTGATATATCACACAACCCTTATAATATGTGAGCCCTTAAAAGAAGATTTTTAAAGAACTCACAATGGTTAACCTTGCAAAAGGGTTGTTGCAAGATCAGGGTGTCCAGTTTTATCCAGTTTCTGCTGGACTGGGACAATGCTTGGAGAGTAAATTTTAGGGGGAAAGGTAATTAAAATGAGATCAAGCAAATAATAGAAAATATGCTTGACCTTAAATTAACCAAATATAACTTAAATTAATATAAATTAGTCTAATTAATCAAAATTAATTAAAAATATGATGAAATGATAAATAAATGATCTTTCCATACTTAGAGTGATCCAATTTATTTTTTCGTAGACGTACCATTACAAGTACACTAGTCCCTATAGGTTTTAGATGATTCACATCAAAAATGTAATTTTACTAATTAGATTATTAATATTTGCAGGCCTTCTGATAGTCTGGAAGAATTTTAAAAAAGAGATTATTAAAAATCCAACCATTGGATTTGCAATTTTCACTAACCGCCACATTCTACTAATGTCTCAGTATCTACCCACTCTTTTGATCTACAAGATTGAGGATTTTAAGTGGTAGCTATTGTGGGTACAAAAAGTGGCGTATACTATAACACTTTAAAGACCTTGAAATATTTAAAGAAAATAGACAAATATCTTAAAATTTTCTCGAAAAATCAAGTTAAGCTCCATATTATGTGAAGATCTAAGGTACAAAGTGGGAATCTCATATGAGTTTATATGTAAAAGATATTAGCATTTTATGGAATCAGCTCAAATTTGGGACAGGGTGTATACATTGACTTTGTACCTAAGAAAATGAGGACTTTTGACTATCTAATGCTTAATCAAATTATGCAACTATATTTCCAACTTTGAATATGATGTTCTAACAAAAGAACTTGAAACAAAATTCCTTCATTTATGTTACCATATTATAGTAGTGATGTGTGTGAACACACTTAGGACCGCCGGGGCACTTTTTCCCTCACTAGGAGGTTTTTTCCCCCGTGCATTGTATATACGCCCATTATCTTCTAGGGCTTGTTATCTTTCATTTTTGGCACTCATAATACACTACTGTGTTGTGCTCAAGCTTCCTCATCTTCTTGAAGTTGTGTGTGCATTCCTGCAACCCTAATTCCAACAATTGGTATCAGAGCAGGCTTCCTCCTCCCGGGCAGCATCACCGGCACCTGCCGCTTCATCTCCTCCGATTGCAACGAGGTTTCACGAGCGTCTGCAGGTTAGTATATGCCGTGGGAAAGCCCGTAGGGCTTGGTCGTTTCAGAATTTTGATCTGAAGTCATTTCGCCCTCCGTTTTTGCATTCCAAGTACTGCGCAGGCAAAATCGTCCTACTGTGCAGATTTTCTGTCAAGATTAAAATCTGCAGGACAGGTGCCCATTCGTCTGTTTTGGGCTGTGCTATATAGCACAGGTCGATTTTATACAGGTTTACCTCTTGCAGACAGCATTTACATCTAGTAGTACAGTCATTGGCCATGGCTGACAACAATGATGTATTCCGCATGTTGGCTGCTGAGGATAAGTTGGATGGCACCAACTATCCATTGTGGGCATATATGATGCGACATGTATTGGTAGCAAAGGGGTTATGGAATATTGTGCAGGGTATTGATGCACGTCCTATTGTGGCTGGGAATGCTGCAAACACATCAGAAACAGGTACTGTTGATGATGGTGCAGGCACAAGTGCTGTAGCAGCTGTTCGGGAACCACCACTTTCAGCAGAGCAGATTCGTTGGGATGGTAGAGATGCGCAGGCTCATGCCTTGATTGCGCTGTCTGTCAAACGTACCATTATCCCACATATTCGCTCCTGCAGGACTTCTAAGGATGCTTGGGATGTACTTGCCACATTGTATCAGGCAAGAAATGAGGCTCGTGTTGCTTACCTCCGAAAACAGTTGGAGAATGAGCATATGAACGAAGGTGATTCTATGGATAGCTTTTTGACAAAGATCAAGGATTTCAAAGAGCAGCTCATTTCTGCAGATGAAATCCTGTCAGACAGTTCACTTGTGCAGACTGTTTTGAATGGTCTACCAGATTCTTATCAGGGTTTTGCTTCCACTCTTCGCTTGATGATGAAAGGCAATCCCAATGCCTTATCATTTGAGGAGTTAGTTTCTGTTTTGCTGCAAGAAGACCAGTCAAGGCAAAACAGGAATAGTATGCGTGTCGCAGATCAAGCTTTCGGTGCTAGTCAGAGAAGCGGGAAAGGTAAAGCTGGCTTTTCTTCTAGTAAGCAGAAATCTGCAAATGCTGCGCAACCAAAGAAGGAAGACAAAGATGAGAAGAAAGGTGACAAACAGAAGACATTTTGCAAGTACTGTAAGGGAAATGATCATGTCATCAAAGCGTGTCCTAAGCTGGCTGCGAAAGAGGCTAAGAAGAAAGAGGCTGGTATGGCTGTTGCAGATGCCTCTCCTTCTAACAATGAATCTGCTAATGTTGTGCTAGATACAGAATGGGCATTCAATGCGCAGTGCAGTTATGACCCATCTTTGCATGACACATGTATGTCTGCAGTAGATTCAGATGTATGGTACTTTGACAGTGGTGCCACTAAGCATATCACCTCGCAGCGCAGTTTATTCACTTTCCTTGAGTCTGCTCCCACAGGGAATACTGTCACTTGTGCCAATAACTCCTCTTATCCCGTTAAAGGAGTTGGACAGATTGTGCTGAATGTTGCAAATGGCAACACCTTTACACTTTTTGATGCATTGTATGTGCCAGGGATCAAAAAGAATCTGCTGTCAGTCTCCGCATTTGCCAAAACAGGTTTGGTTGTAAAATTTGTGGATGACAGATGTACTGTTCATGATCTCTCTTGTGGTGACATCATTGTAGCATCTGGTTCACTATGTCGAGGGCTGTATAAGCTCAATATGGATGGCAAATGTGTAGAGGATTCAGCATGTGCTATTATGGATACGCAGGCTATTTCAAATGCAAAACTGTGGCATGCACGTTTTGGTCATCTGAATTTTGCAAGTTTGCTGCGCCTGCAGAAATCTGAAATGGTGTCTTCTTTGCCTAAGCTTGAGGCACCTGTCAAGCATGTTTGTGAGGGCTGCATATTGGGTAAAATGCAGCGTGCTTCCTTTCCCAAAGATGGATCAGTGAGAGCTGAACGCAGATTGCAGCTTGTTCACAGTGATGTTTGTGGTCCCATGCAAACTCCATCATTTGGAAACTACCTTTACTTCGTGACTTTCATTGATGATTTTACCAGGCATGCATGGGTATATCCTTTGAAGGCAAAGTCCGAAGTGTTTTTGTGCTTCAAACAGTTTTTGGTTATGGCTGAAAATGTGTCAGAAAGTAAGATGGGCACCCTCCGTTCAGATCGAGGGGGGGAGTATATGTCTTCAGAATTTAATGCATTTCTGGCTGAGCGTGGGATAAAACACCAATGTACAGTGCCGTATACACCACAGCAAAATGGTGTGGCTGAGAGAAAAAACAGGTCTCTCATGGAAATGGCAAGATGTATGGTTAAGAGTCAAAGTCTACCACATGGTTTTTGGCTTGAGGCTGTCATGTGTGCCACTTATGTACTAAACAGGTGTCCCACCAAAGCATTACAGGTTGTCACTCCATATGAGGCATGGCATGGCCGCAAGCCATCTGTTGGCCATTTACGTGTTTTTGGTTGCCTGGCATATGCATTAGTGCCTGTGCAACATCGCAGAAAATTGGATGACAAAGCTGTCAAATGTATTTTTGTTGGATATAGTGCTGAGAGCAAAGGCTATCGTTTGTATCATCCACAGACAAAGCGCATTTTGGTTAGCCGTGATGTTGTATTTGTGGAAGATGCAGTTCAGCCCTTGGTTTCATGTACTAAGGAGACAGATATCAGCTCACGTGATGTCTATGATACATTGTTGCCTCTTTTCAGTGGTGCACAGTCAAGTGCAATACCTCATGAGGCAGTTTTTCAGCCTATGCAGGTTTTAAATGATGGCACAGATCAGCCTATATCTGATGCAGATGTGCATGATGCACTTGAGGATGAGAGACAAGAGATTGAGGGCTCTAGGAATATGCCTAGATGGCTGGTGCAGACTTTGCGTGACAGCAAGTTGGATGCCCCTTTGTCTAGTCGCACTCGTTCTGGCTCTCATGGTGCCTCTTATGCGTCAGATTGTTATGCATTGGCTGTTTCTAGTATGTGCGATGAAAGTGAGCCTGTTTCATTTGATGAGGCACAAAGTTCAGAAAATTGGATGGCTGCTATGCAAGCAGAATACGATGCTATTATGAAGAATGGTACATGGTCTTTATGTGACTTGCCCCCTGGCAAGAAGGCCATTGGCACTAAGTGGGTATACAAATTGAAGCGTAAGCCTGATGGCACAGTGGATCGCCATAAGGCTAGGCTTGTTGCAAAAGGTTATGCTCAAGAGAAGGGCATTGATTTTGATGAGACTTTTGCTCCCACATGTCGTATGACCACTGTTCGTAGCATCTGTGCATTAGCAGCTCATAATGGTTGGAATGTACATCAGCTGGACATAAAGACTGCGTTCTTAAATGGAGATTTGCATGAGGAGGTGTATGTATCGCAGCCTCGTGGTTTTGTTCAAAGAGGGCAGGAAAACAAAGTGTGCAGGTTAAAAAAGGCTTTATATGGTTTAAAGCAAGCTCCACGAGCTTGGTATGAAAAAATACATGCATATTTGACTGCACATGGGTTTCAGAATAGTCCAACAGAAAGCACTTTGTATGTTAAACGTGTGGATGGTGTACATCTAATCATTGCTCTCTATGTCGATGACATGCTGCTCACAGGACCAAATGAGAGTCATATTGCTGATTTTAAGGCTGATTTGAATGCCTCTTTTGAGATGTCAGATTTGGGGCATTTGCATCATTATTTGGGGATACAATTTAAGCAGTGTGATGGAGGTATTGCTTTGTGTCAGACAAAGTATATTGAAACATTGTTGCGGAGATTTGGCCTTGAAGACTGCAAGCCTATTGCTACTCCAATGGAGACAGGTTTGAAGTTGAGTCTTCATGATGCTGGAGATCACTTTGATGTCACACTCTATCAGACAGCTGTTGGTTGCCTCATTTATGTATGCATTACGAGGCCAGACATTCAGTTTGCAGTCTCACAGGTGAGCAGATTTATGCATAGCCCAGGCATTAAGCATTGGCAGGCAGTGAAGCGTATCTTTCGCTATTTGAGTGGTACTCGGCATCTTGGGTTGTTTTATCCCAAGGGGGGATCATTGCCGCCAGATTTACATGTTTTTTCAGATTCTGACTGGGCTGGTTGTTATGACACACGCGTGTCCACGAGTGGTTTTTGCTTCATGCTTGGAAGCTCATGCATATCATGGTTGAGCAAGAAGCAGCCTACTGTGGCCACTTCTAGTTGTGAAGCTGAGTACAGGGCAGCTTTCACAGCTACGGTTGAGTGTGTGTGGCTCAGACGCCTTATGGCTGATTTGGGTGTTGGGCAGCCATCTGCCACCACCATCTTCACTGACAGTCAGAGCGCATTGGCAGTTGCGCGGAACCCAGTGTTCCATGCTCGTACGAAGCACATTGAGGTGCACTACCATTATGTCAGGGAGAGACTCTCTGCAGGAGAGATCAGTTTGGCTTATGTGCCAACACAGGATAACCTTGCAGACCTTTTCACAAAGGCTCTGCCTCGTGAGAAGTTCGAAGCTTTTCGCAAAGCTTTGGGCTTACTCCCTTTTGTGGATTCGTCCACATAGCTAGACACTTCCCTATACATGAGTGCTAGCTCTTGTTCACCGCATCACTCCAGGGGGGATTTGTTACCATATTATAGTAGTGATGTGTGTGAACACACTTAGGACCGCCGGGGCACTTTTTCCCTCACTAGGAGGTTTTTTCCCCCGTGCATTGTATATACGCCCATTATCTTCTAGGGCTTGTTATCTTTCATTTTTGGCACTCATAATACACTACTGTGTTGTGCTCAAGCTTCCTCATCTTCTTGAAGTTGTGTGTGCATTCCTGCAACCCTAATTCCAACAATTTACTAGGAGAGATTAGCCACTAAAGGTAAACAAATGCCTGTTTTTTTGCTGTTTACAGGGTGCCTGAGTGGACAAAACTGGGCACCCTGATCTTGCAACCACCCAAAATCATTCACCCAAATTACATGCATTAGTCATAAAACCCTTAGTTAATAAACTATGACCCTTTGTGTAAAATTTGAAGTGATTTAGCATATATTACCTATCAATTTAAAAAAAAAAATTAAAGTTGTCAGGCAAGCTTAGAAAAAAGGAACTCTAAAAGTGTGCATGGATGACACTATCATGCAAGAAGAAAGAAGAGGGCATGGTGGCTCGGGGGGCACTACTAGAAAACCCTAGGTATCACGTGCGTTCAAGAGGTATTTTAAAAACCCTTAACTAAAATCCCCCCCCCTCAATAAAACAACCCCTCTTTACTTATGAACTAAATGATTTTTTTCTAAAATTGAATTAAAAAACCCCTCCTGTTAATGTAATTGTGTTAATTTTTCTCAATGTATCTAATTAAAAAACCCCTCCTGTAGAACTCACGTGGTACACTAACATTTTTTGAGTTGAACCCCCTGAGCATGGTGGATGCATGGCATTCTTGCATAAGCAAGAGTTGGGGTTGGGGTGGGACACGAGGGATCCCGAGGAGAGATCTAGGACAAAGAAGGGGACAGGAAGTTATGGTAGGAGGAGTGGGAAAAATGAAGATTACATGAAAAGGGCTATGGAGGAGGATGAGGAGGAGTTTGGGGAGGGCCAAGAAGTTATGGAGGAGTAGGAAAATGAGGAATAGTACATGAAAAGGGCTAAGGAGGAGGATGAAGAGTTTGGGGATGTCCAAGAAGGCAAGGTCCTCTTGGGAAAACATGTTGAAGCAGCGGAGCACATTCAAATTACAAATGAGAGGTTGGTCTTTGGGTTTCACCAATAGCTTGTGGTTATGACCAAGAACTCAAAGCTACATCCGGAGTTTTCATGTTGTGTTGTAGGAAATTGGGGGCCACTTCCTTGGAGGTTTCCCATCCCAATAGTGTTCACGCCACTACGCGCTTAACCTCCACCACTCTATTTCTTTCCAAGCCACGAAAATTGGTGGAGGAGGGATGATTATGCATGTGGCATGCATGGAGACGACCATGCTATGTCCTTCCAACACCCTCCCTCGATGGCTAGGATATGTAGGGTACCCAAAGGCTGTAATGACACTTGGCTCAGAGGTTTGCATCTCTCACAGAGATGTCACCCAGCTATTCCAGCATACGCCCCCACTGCTAGTGATTACTCCAAGCATACCATCACAATGCATCCTTCTTAGCCATACACACATGTGGCCTTCATTCAACTCCACCGAGAGGAATCGGTAAGTCAACTAGCTCTACTAACATCCCAACATGCCATCCTTGACTTTGATACCATGTAAGAAATTGGGAGCCACTTCCCGAGAGGTCACCCATCCCAGTAGTGTTCATGCCACTACACGCTTAAACTCCACGACTCTATTCCCTTCCAACCCACGAAAATTGGTGGAGGGATGATAATGGCCCTAGTCTTCTATTATTTAAGCATGATCTCATTATCCTTGGTATTATGCATGTGGTATGTAGATGGCCAAGCCATGACCTTCCAACATTGCTATCCCAAGGCTTCATTGACCATCAAGTGGTTCTTTTTTCTTCCTGTGGACGTTGTTTTACACCGAAAGTTTACCATAAGACATGGTCTTCTGACTTGGCTGGAGAAGGGCATGTTGCAATGTAAGGTGATTCTATACGGGTAAGGGCTTCTTCACAATGTTTCTACTTGATTCCTCATGGGTCCCCAAGTTGCTTCCTACTCTTTTCTTTAGGTAAATATCTGTTCATGTGCTTCCATGGGATCCTTTGTTTCATGTTAACAAGGGGCTTCTATATGCATGCCTTGTCTGCGTTGAAATGGTTAATCCTCCTCCTTGGTTATGGCCATCTATTGGTGGGGATTTTTCTAGGGCTTTATAGCGATCTCTATTCCTCCTAATCTAGATTTTGGGAAGGCGTCAAATAAGGTGTGTATTGCTAGGATACAGATACTCTTTATGCTTTGTCTTGCAGACTGCAGCATGTCTTGCTATTGTTTTAAGAAAGAAATCAACCACATCACCAACTTGGATGTTCTCTAAGTCAATCCTCCACGAGGATCTAGGCTAAAAGACATACATGAGCATAAAAAAGGGCTCATCTTAGTAGCATAATACTTAGCACTATTGTAAGTAAACTCTACTAATGGAAGATAATCGTCTGAATCAAACTGTCTCAAAGAGACATATACATGCAGCATATCTTCCATAGTCGCATTTACACCTTATATCTGGCTATCAAACTCAAGGTCACAATCACTTGTCTCTATGGTAAGTATAAACTCGGAATGAATTATCATTTAGGGGCTCCAAGGATAAAGGCATGAGCGTTATAGGTTAAGGCTAACATCAACTTGCTGATGTAGGTGAATGGGATCAACTCTATGGAATACTCAACCCTCCTTCAAAGGTTATATGAATAAAGGAGGACTGTAGTTGGAGGAGTAGTGGTCAAGTTTTACTAGTGGTCTAAATGGGTACCAAGGAGTATGTCACATTCTACTAATGGTCTAAATGGGTACCAAGGAGGAATGAAGTTAGAGGAAAAATATTGGTCAGTTTCTACTAGTGGAGGAGTATTGTCAGGTTCTATTATTGGTCTTGTGGTCTTTTGATGGTGGTATGGGAGTTGACATCTTTCTGTGTGTGCATTGGATGGCCCATGTATTCTAAAATCCCCAATCTTTTATATATATATATATATATATGAGTCCTTGCTAACTTGCAATGTCATGATGTACCTAATTTCATATTCTTGCCTTGGGATCAATGGTATAATACAATCTAAAATTTATTTTCAAAAAAAATATAAGCAGTGTAAATATATATATATACCTTGCTAACTTGCAATGTCATGATGTACCTAATTTCATATTCTTGGCTTGGGATCAATGGTATAATACAATCTAAAAAATCTTTTCAAAAAAAATGTTAGGCAGCTTACAGGAAAGTTGGTAGTGGTTGTGGGTCCCCAATACTTCAAAGCTGCAAGGTCATAAGCTCTTGCTGCTCTCTCCTCTTTATCATAACCTCCTATTGTAATAAAGTCACTAATGAATGAACTAGAGGTGAAAATAAAGAAAAAATTACTTAAATTACCTCAAACAAAAGGTAAATGCATGAGGAAGGT